>NC_091448.1:48623635-48916135 GCF_964237555.1 Oryctolagus cuniculus
GACTTGCCCACTTCCTAGAACATCCATCTGCAAACTAGTTTCTTCACAAGATTCGGATTATTGGACCAGCAGTGTGATTTTCAACCCATTTAAACCACAGGAATCAAATTCTATATATGTACATGTCTTCATCAGTCCATCTACCATCTGTATCTATCATCTGTCCTATCTGTACTATTTATCTACCTATCATCTGTCAATCAACCATCTCTCTATCTACAGATTCTCACTTATGGAACATCATGGGATTCCCAGGACTTAGGCCTCCCCTTGGCATCGGCATGCCTTTAGGCACTCCATGGCTCTGGCCAACCTCACATCCACCCCAGAGTTTGTCCTCCTCGGCCTGATGGATGGGGCAGACGCCCACCCTCTCTTGTTCCTGCTCTTCCTTAGTGTCTACCTGCTCAATGCCCTGGGCAACCTGAGCATGGTGGTGCTGGTGAGGTCTGACGGCACCCTGCACTCGCCCATGTATTACTTCTTGGGTCACCTGAGCCTCGTGGACGTGTGCTTTACCACCGTCACGGTGCCCCGACTGTTGGCCGGCCTGCTCCACCCGGGCCAGGCCGTGTCCTTCCAGGCCTGCTTCTCTCAGATGTACTTCTTTGTGGCCCTGGGCATCACCGAGAGCTACCTGCTGGCGGCCATGTCATACGACCGCGCGGTGGCAGTGTGCCGGCCGCTGCACTACGGTGTGCAGGTGACGCCCCGGCGCTGCGCCACGCTGGTGGTGGCGTCCTGGGCTGTGGCGCACCTGCACTCCCTGCTCCACACGCTACTCATCTCCGCGCTCGCCTACCCACGCACCGCCCCCGTGCGCCACTTCTTCTGCGACATGACCGTGATGCTGAGCCTGGCCACCTCGGACACGTCCACCGCGGAGGCTGCCATCTTCTCGGAGGGCCTGGCTGTGGTGCTGACCCCGCTGCTCCTCGTGTCCCTCTCCTATGCGCTCATCCTGATCGCCGTGCTCAGGGTTAGGTCGGCTGTGGGCCGGCACCGCGCCTTCTCCACCTGCGGGGCCCACCTGGTGGTGGTACTGCTTTTCTTTGGCTCAGTCCTCTCCGTCTATTTCCGGCCTGCGTCTGCCTACTCGGCCCGCTACGACCGCCTGGCCAGTGTACTCTATGCGGTGGTCACCCCTACCTTGAACCCTTTCATCTACAGCCTTCGCAACAAAGAGGTCAAGGGCGCCCTAAGAAGGGGGCTCGGATGGAGGATCCACAAGGCGTGAAGGTGGACAAGAGCTAGAGCAAAGTAAGGGGTGACGTAATTTGAAATAGAAAAGCCCTAAACATGTAAAATAATACATTTAGCGCATACATTATACATATTATATATAAATGTTTCATAAATATGTTGAAGTAAAATCAGTTTATCTACATCAAGATTTAAAACCTGCAGTAAGGAAAAATACACCCCTACCAAAGTCAAAACATAAAAAAACAGGGAAATATCACCTGTTAAGACAAAGTGACACTACCCTTAAGAAAAAAAATCTACTCAAGGCAGAAGAAATGCACAGAAAGCGTGGCTACATAGAGATGTTTGACTTCACTGACTAGACAGAAGTTTAATTTAGAATCAATAATCGATCATATGTTGAATATGAGGATGATAAATATTTTGAAGGCCAAATATCCAGTATTGGTGACACAGGGCAAAAACAGCCACTCACATTTACTCTTGGAAGGGGTCTACAGCAGTTCTCAATTTGGCAATGTCAATAAAAGGTTCACATTCTCTGATCTAGTACACCTATTTCTAGGATGTAGCCATAAAAAACCAGGACAAGACAGCCCGCCAAAAAAAAAAAAAAAAAAAAAAAAAACCTCAACACGGAGGATATAAAATTGAAATATTTCTCAAAATAATGAGAAACTGAAAATGACCTAAGTGTCCATTGAGCAGATGATTTAAACGCCTTATGATAAATGCATCAGCTCAATAAAACACTATGTAGCTTCTAAAATAGTTACACTAACTTATGTAAAATGATGAATTCACAAATGAAAACAATGAGAGAATTGTGTAAATTACCCCTACTATGTGCAGAATGTTAGTCTGTGCACAAAAATGTCTGGAGTAGTGCTTCCTAACTTTTAACTGTCCTTATGGAAGAGAAGGGCAGAAAACATTGGGGGATCCTAACACTGTATTCATTTCTTTGTTGCTTGGGTGTTTTCTGGTGAGTATCCATTACATCAGGAATCAATAACATTTTTTTAAAAAGAAATAAAGTCAACATTGATGTTATTAAGAAGGTTTATTTTAAAAAGTGAGATTTTTAAAGCCATAAATTCTTTTCAAGAAGTATGAAAATGCATTCAAATAAAATCAATAGTTATTTGTTCTACATCTAACAAATGCAAGGTACTCAACTAGGCATTATAAAGACAAGAGTGCGTCTGTCTTCAAGGCACTTTAATATTATGCTTGGTAACAGAATAAATAAAAAGAAAGCATAAAATAATTTCAGAAGAATATCCCAGGGGGTGTGTGGGGAGGGAACAGCTACTTGGGATTCATAAATAGAGTCTAGTCCTATCTATCATCTACCTTACGTTACCATAGGCTGTCCTCTGGGCCATCCTTTAATGCCTATAAATAAAACAGTGTATAACATAACTCTATGGTCCCTTTTGGACTGTACAATTTTAAATCAACAGGGAAACATCCAAAATGTACACATTGCTAATGGACATGATTTGATCATTCCACAATGCACATATGTATGAAAATATCACACTCTACCCCATTATAATATACGATTATTATTTGTCAATTAAAAATAAAACCAGGGGCCGGCACTGTGGCATAGCGGTAAAGCTGCTGCCTATAGTGCTGGCATCCCACAGGGGTTCTGCTTCTAGTCCTGGCTGCTCCACTTCCTATCTGGCTGTGGCCTAGGAAAGCAGTGGAAGATGGCCAAAGTCCTAGGACCCCTGCACCCACATGGGAGACGCAGAAGAAGCTCTTGGCTCCTGGCTTCAGACTGGCCCAGCTCTGGCTGTTGGGGCCTTTTGGGGAGTAAACCAGCATATAGAAGACTTCTCTCTCTTTGCTTCTGTCTCTCTGTAACTCTCTGCCTTTCAAATAAATAAATGAATCTTTAAAAAATAAAATCAAATCAAACTTAAAAACAGATGTCCAAAGAAATAATTCATCATTACCTGACAAATTACTGGCACAGTTAATTAAAAATAAAGATAATTTTAGAATATGATCACTAATGAAGTGAATTATCAATCCAAGAAAAGACAATTTGAGAACCAGCAAGAAGAGAAATCATGATCACATACATAATCAATTGGAAGATATTCCTTACTGGATATATTTGACAGAAGCAAAGCGCTAAAGTGGCTGGGGAATTTGGATTTAGGGAATTATAAACTACTTTACAATTTTTCAGTATAATACCAAAGTTGGAATGGCATTTATTCAACCTTGACTAATAATCATGGAGCATCCATGGTATGTCAGGCTTGGTCTACATCACATCTGAGTCACAGTGGTAAACTCAAGAAGGACAGTGGACCCCCTCATGGTGAAACAATGTGAAACTCCCTCTGGTGGTGCAGCGGGTTCTGCATTGGCAGTGCCAAGCTTGGGTGCCATTAAGCTATTCAGAACATGACTTATTTTCGATAACAGACCTAATGTTTGGAAATACCCTTGACTCTTTAGAGTCACTGTCCCAGAGAAAAGTGAATTGTTCTCTTTGAAAAGATCCTTGCCAAGGCTCCCTTTATGTCCTGATTCCTCAAACTATAAATAAAGGGGTTCAGCATAGGAGTCACCACTGTGTACATCACAGCCATCACGGTCTCTTTCACAGTAGAATTGTCAGCTGAAGGGCATAAGTAGAGGCCAATGATTGTCCCATAGAACAGTGACACCACAGACAGGTGGGAGCCACAGGTGGAGAGGGCCTTGCGGATGCCTCTGGCAGAAGGGACCTTGAGGATGGAGGACACAATGCGTACATAGGATGAGAAGATCAGCAGAAATGGAACAATAATGACAAGACTGCCCAAGATAAATATCACCATCTCGTTTATCTGAATGTCAGAGCAGGCCAGCTTTAGCAGAGCTGACATGTCACAGAAAAAGTGGGGGATCACATTGTCTGCACAGAAAGACAGCCTGGCCATGAGCAGCGTATGCAACAAAGAGATGAATGCAGTCAGCACCCAGGACAACGCCACCAGGCAGAAGCAGAGCTTGGGGCTCATGATGCTGGTATAGTGCAGGGGGAAGCAGATGGCCACATAGCGGTCGTAGGCCATGGCCACAAGGAGGAAGCTCTCCAGGTCTGCAAAAAGCAGAAAGAAGTACATTTGGGCCAGGCAGCCGGAGTACGAGATGGATGGGACTTGGCTCTGCATGATCTGCAGCAATTTAGGAATGGTCACAGAGGAGAAGCAGAGATCAGAGAAGGACAAATTGCTGAGAAACAAATACATGGGCGTGTGGAGATGGGAGTCCAGGTGAATGAGGACAATGATGAGGAGGTTCCCCAGGATGGTGGTCAGGTACATGGCCAGAAACAGGACGTAGAGCAGGTCTCGCTGATCTGGTTCAATAGGCAAACCCATGAGGAGGAACTCTGATGTGACAGTTTGGTTTCCTCTTTCCATGTTGTTTTTTAAAAACCTTTATCAAAATTAAGAATAATTTGTATGAAGATATGAATGTACACAAACATACATACACATGCACACAGATATGCACATTTCAAAACTTTCAGAAATGTATTTTTAAATACTCATAAGAGTTTATTTAAGTACTTAATTTGTCCTATTCCAGGTATATAAATAAAAATTTCCATAAAGAAAAACTACAAAAGCACATCAACTTGTGGGTCATAGTCAATGATATTCCAGGATATATAAGAACTTTCTATTACCTTTGTATGAGTAAGGTCAGATCACATGGTCTGAAAGTAGATAGAAAGTAGTGCTAGAAAACACTTCTAGCTTAGGGATGCAGATAATAAGCCCATCAGAAAACCAGTCAGCATTCGCAGCACTCAGGAATGAAGATGGTGGTGATTCAAGTGACAGTACTGATAATGAGACCATGACAACATTTGCAGGTGCTTATTCTTGCTAAACAATGGGGCAGAAAAGCTTCAGATGCATTAACTGACTTACTCTTTATAGCAACATTATGAGATGGATACAATTATCTTTATTTTTTAGACAAAGAACTAGGTATTTGCACCAATTAAGTAACACATTTAAGGTCTCAGAATTACCCACCAACAGATCTGCCACGTAAGTCCAGACAGCTTAACTTCAGAGTTTTCCTGTTATTCAGGAAGCATAAAAAAAATTGAGAAATCTTTGAAGATACTGGGTTGAGTAAAATAACCCAGACTCAAAAAAAATTATATGATTCCATTTATTTGAAATTCATGAGCTGTCAAATCTAACCCATAGTGACCAAGTAGTGGATGGAGGCAGGTACTGATAGGGAGGCATGAGGGAAATTTTGGGGGTAATATAAATGCTCTACATCATAACCTCTGCAATGGGTACACAGGTGTCAAATTCAGTGAGTTGTTCCTTAAGATTTGTATTCTAGGGGCAGGCATTTGGTGTAGTGGTTAAGATGCAGCATGGGACACCTGCAATCCATATTGGAGCAAATGGGCTTGAGTTACCACTCCGCTTTCTGACCCAGCTTCCTGCTCATGTGCTTCATGAGATGCAACTAGTGATGGCTCAAACACTTGGGGCCCGGAACCCAGACTGAGTTCTAGGGCTCCTGGCTCCAGCCTGGCCCATCCCTGGCCTTTGTGGGCATTTGGGGAATAAGCCAGTGGTTGGAGCATCTCTCTGTCTCTCTGTCGCTCTTCTTTTCTCTCTCTCTCTCTCTGCTTTTCAAATGAATAAAACTTTTAAAAAAGAGATTTATATTCTATGTGTAAATTATAATTGGGTGAGGAAACGTTCTTTTTCAAATTTCCAAGGAACGAATAACTCCCTGGCTCTGTATAATGATTTCCAGAACCTAAAATTCAATTTTAAAAGCTAACTAATATGAAGAAGAAAAATTTACAACACAAAAATAGCCATACACTAATTTCACCTATAAAAGCCAAGTCTACATCACTAGTAATCCCTCCTTTTCACATCTGAAATCACCTTCATATGCTTACTTTAAGAATTTAGAGTTACATCATCACAGGCAAAAGGGATGCTTAAAAATCACTACCAACACCTGATCAGAGCTCAGAATGAAGCAAAAGGCTACTTCCCTAGGCATCTGCCAAGGCTGGCCCTTGTCCCTTCTCTGCATGAGAGCACTTTTTAATTCTCTGGGTTACAATGAAATGGAAATCGCAGGACGCCTAGAGGCTTAATCTCATCAGAGAACTTTGCTCTCCTTTTATTTCCTGTTAACCAGAACACCAGGCATTACCCACACTGCTCCAAGCAAAGCTGGTTCAACTGTTCTAAGAGCTGCAGGTCCTCAGAACTGGGCAGTGGGTCGCTCGTCGCAGACCTCTGATCAAGCCTCTGCCAGCAAGCCTGGGTGACTGCAGGCAAGGCCAAAGGCTGCTCTCATACACTGAACAGCTTCATTCAGAGCAGAGCATGGGCAGCCAGACACCATCTGCTTTACTTTGTTTATGACCCTGAATGAGACACACCAGCACACAAGCATTATTTCTAAATCAAAGTGGATTTGAACGGGGGATTCACAGTCACACATGCTCTCCTACTTTGAAACCTATTTCTTGGAAGAGGTTTAGACACAGCGGTCGGCCACATGCTTCCTTGCCAATCTGCCCCCAAGAATTCCTCCCCAAAGTAAAGCCCACTGCCCTACCAAACTCCTTCAGCCTCCTGTCTCAGTGGACATGGGCAAGGAGATGACCAGCCCAGACTGATCCAAACCCATGTTTCCTGCAAGGCTCTGCCTGAGGTTCTCCTAGACCTACAGGGGCTGCTCAAGCTGCAGAGCAACAGGAAGGTCTGAGTTGCTAAGGATTTGAAGGCAGGAGTTCTTTCATCATCGACAAATAGTGAACTCTCCTAAAACACTGAATCCAATTACACTGTGACTAACTTGATACCCAGGAGAGTAGGAAGTGGGACTGAGAGAGAGCTCCTGCTTGTGTCACAGGCGATAGCTGAGATTGGGAAATCTCTAGGACAGTGTACACAGCACTTAAGTGTGTGGTCCCTGCAGCCAGTGTCCTGGGATCACCTTGCTCCACACCTACATGATTCATGACATTGGCCAAGGAACTTAACCTCTCTTTGCCTAAATTCTTCCATTGGCCTAATGGAAATACAAAAACACCTAATACATAATGCTACAGAAAGGAGAAAATTAAACACTCCATGTAAATATTTTCCAGATGGTGTGACATGCTATGGTGGCATTTGTGAGTCTTGCTACTGTCATTGTTTAGTTTTGTGGCATGGATGCAATGTTTTTCCTTAAACCCCGCTTTCACCCAGTGAACCCCATACCCTGGTGCTTGGAAAGAGGTGCAGAAGAGCACTGTGGAATTCCCTGACTCACAAAGGATAGGTGGCAGCCCAAATACCAGAGATTCCCTTCCAAGTTATGGGTTTTATCAATCACTACGTAAAGCTAGTAACATCAGCAGAGCTCAGTGGAGGATGAAGAAAGCCAGCCACATGGAGGGGCTCTCAGGATGGTCTCTGACATTCTATTTACCTAGCCCCCAAGAAAAAATAATTAGGAGCCAGAGGAGTTGGATTCCATCACATTGACCTGTGACCCTGGCAAATAACTGAACTTTTCTAACCTTATACTCTACCTCCAGTGAACCTTACACACCTTGCAAAATGGGGGTGGTGGTAGGGGGCTTAGAATGATTGACAAAGGATAAAGTACTCCACAGACATCCAGTATATTAGTCCCAGGTAGCAGCTCTGTTAATCCCCAATCACATTTGGAGGTGAGAGTTTCTGTTGAGAGTGGGAAACAAGAAAGATGATGATCTCTAAACCACGCTGTGAGAACCACACTGTAGAACAGCGGCATCAGTGGGAGGCGATGTTACAGTACCTGCCTTGGAACTCCCTGCCAGCTCACCCCACGAGTCTTAATGTGGCTTCAGGGCCTGCTCGCTGTCTTCTACTTCCATGCCATGCATTTCCAGCTGGAGTCCCTGCCTTTGCCTGTGACCCCTCTCTTCTATAGTGCTCTGACCCCTGGGATCCCTGGGTCCCCAAGAAACTCATTAGCAATAAATCCAGCACTTGCCCTCCCCACCTTACCCATGCCCCTTTCTGAGTCACATTTCTGAATAAATCACATCCAGAGATAGAATTCTGGATTTTTCTCACTATGATATTCTTTTTTTTTTTTACAGGCAGAGTGGACAGTTAGAGAGAGAGAGAGACAGAGAGAAAGGTCTTCCTTTGCCGTTGGTTCACCCTCCAATGGCCACTGCGTCCAGCACACTGCGGCCAGCGCACCGCGCTGATCCGAAGGCAGGAGCCAGGTGCTTATCCTGGTCTCCCATGGGGTGCAGGGCCCAAGCACTTGGGCCATCCTCCACTGCACTTCTGGGCCACAGCAGAGAGCTGGCCTGGAAGAGGGGCAACCGGGACAGAATCCGGCACCCCGACTGGGACTAGAACCTGGGGTGCCGCCGCCACTAGGTGGAGGATTAGCCTATTGAGCCGCGGCGCCAGCCCGTCACTATGATATTCTTAATAAATCTCACCTTGATCATCACAGCCCATGCTAGTATCTCCCTTTTACTGAATTTTCTGCATTATATCATCAACTAAACAATTATAGGAATCAAATATTACAGCACTTAATCATCTCTCTTATCCAATGAGTCCATCCCTATATACCAATATTTCCTCTTCATCTGGACTTTAAGCTCCATGATAATGAGTAGTGTGTTGACCAATTCACATGGGAATGTTTATTCATTAGTTCACTGGTTCATAGAGAAATATTGAAGGCGAAACTACAACATGCAAGGAGCCAAGTCATGTGCTATGGGGAAAACAGCAGCCAAAGTAGACCTGATCTCTGGACTTAGGAGCTTATAGTCCAGCTGGCAAAAATGACGACTAAATAAGCTACCAGTAAGTATCACAAATCATGTCATAGGAGAAACACAGGATCAGTGAGAGCATGTATCAAGGACAATTAGCTTTGTGCAGCAGGCCATGGAAGACATCTTTTATTTTTCATTAACAGGGTTTATGTAGAATATGAAGAGTTTTACAAGAAATGTAAATAAAAATATTCAGAGTGAAGAAATGTAATATGGAAAACCCCAAAGATGAGAGAGAACTTGGAGTCCATTAGCAAGTGGCTGGGAAGTTGAGGGGTTTGTGTTGGAAGAAGGCAAAATATGGGGACAGGTTGGAGTGGAGCAGGGGTAAGAGATAAGGCAATAAAGCTTGAGGGGCAGGCAGTCTTGTCTTAAAAAGCCATGGAAGCCATTGTATTTTACAAAAGGACAATGGGAAATCACTGACATATTTTAGGCAGAGCAGACAATCAAATTTACCTTCTTAGAAAGATTTCTTATAGATGTTTCATGGAGAATGAATCTATGGATGGCCAGGGGCAGGAGCCAGCTGGACTGGTTCTGCACCATTCTACTTTATTCCAATTCACTTCTCTTCAGTTTTGCACTGTTTAGCTATAAATTTCATTGTAATAAATACAATTTAACAAACATTGTACACAAGGTTAAAATACAAACAGAGAAATAATATGAAATTTTCTACAGGGGAGGATATGTGGGAGACATTCATAGGGAGGCTCAGAGGTTAAGATTTTGCAACTTGGTATTGATCTAAGGATACAGAACACTATTTCAAAATGATACCACAATTAAGTCAGAGTTGTGGATGGTATGATCAAAACCTGTGATAAATTTGACAGTGTTAGGCAAAAGAAGATTTGAAATAATAGTTCTTTATATTTTTTCAAGGTCATCTCAGGAGGACAAAGAGAAAGGTATTAGCCAACCCACCAATACCTTCTTCCCCTACCATACAACCCAGCCATCCCACTCCTTGGAATTTACCCAAAGGAAATAAAACTGGCAAACATAAAAGCTGTCTGCACCTTAATGTTTATTGCAGCTCAATTCACAATAGCTAACACCTGGAATCAACCCAAATGCCCATCAACAGTAGACTAGATAAAGAAATTACGAGACATGTACTCTATAGAATACTATACAGCAGTAAAAAAAAAATGGAATCCAGTCATTTGCAACAAAATGGAGGAATCTGGAACACATCATGCTGAGTGAAATAAGTCTCTTCCTAATTCAACAAGTCACCAACACATCATCCCTTTTGTATTTGGAACATTTGCATAATATGCCATTTTAATAGAGGTCTACAAAGTGATGAAAGTATCTGGGATACTGTTCCAATATTAATATCAATAATATACAGTATAAAATTATGTACATATTTAAGGTACTAACATCCTAGAGAGAAGAGAGTCTTCTTTCCACAGTTAATTCTTCCCAGGGCTCCCTTTATGTCTTGGTTCCTCAGGCTGTAGATGAAGGGGTTCAGCATGGGAGTCACCACAGTGTACATCATAGCCATGACAATCTCTTTCACAGTAGAATTATTGGCTGACGGGATTAGGTAGAGACCAATAACTGTCCCATAGAACAACGACACCACAGACAGGTGGGAGCCACAGGTGGAGAAGGCCTTACGGATGCCCCGTGCAGAAGGAACCTTGATGATGGAAGACACAATCCTTGCATAGGATGTGATAATGAGTAGGAAAGGGATGACGAGAATGATGCTTCCCGTGACAAATATCACCAATGCATTGACATGGGTATCAGAGCAGGCCAACTTCAGAAGAGCAGACATATCACAGAAAAAGTGTGAGATTACATTATCTGCACAGAAAGACAGTCTGGCCATGAGCAGGGTGTGCAGCAGGGCATGGAATGTGGTCAGCACCCAGGACAGTGCCGCCAGGCAGAAGCAGAGCTTGGGGCTCATGATGCTGGTGTAGTGCAGGGGGAAACAGATGGCCACATAGCGGTCGTAGGCCATGGCCACAAGGAGGAAGCTCTCCAGGTCTCCAAAAAACAGGAAGAAGTACATTTGGGCCAGGCATCCTTCATAGGGGATGGATGGGACTTGGCTCTGCATGATCTGCAGCAATTTGGGCATTGTGACAGAGGAGAAGCAGAGGTCAGAGAGGGACAAGTTGCTGAGAAACAAATACATGGGCGTGTGGAGACGGGAGTCCAGTCGAATGAGGATGATGATGAGGAGGTTCCCTATGACTGTGGTCAGGTACATGGCCAGGAACAGGACGTAGAAGAGGTTTTTGTGCTGTGGCTGGATGGGCAGGCCCAGGAGGAGGAACTCTGACACAGTGGTTTGGTTCTTTCCTGTCATGTTGTGTGGCTAGTACCTTTAGGAAGAAATAACAGTGTCCCCTAAAGCTTGAATTTAAAAATCAACATATTTCTATGATACATTATTTATTAAATGTTCTGTCAAAATACTTCCTTTCACTCACATCACAATAACGATGTCTTTACTCTTGATGTAGGCAATTACAATCCATAGCCATAAATGCCTTATTTCTTCATTTCTTTTTACATGTTACAGTACTCCTTTATTTCTCAAACATTATTATCTATTAGTTCCTGAGACACAAATTTATTAGTTTACTTTCTGACCACTCAAAAACTATGATTGGCTCCTACTCTGTCTGTTTCTTACCTGTTAATTTTCCTCAAGGTTTTCTAAATATAATTTTCTTACAACTTTATGTATACCTACAAGCAGAACCATGCCCTCCACTTGTATTAGCTTACCATTTAAACACTAGTGTAGATATCTATCTAACCCACAGAACTCTGTATCCCACCGCTCCATGATTATCTTCCTGTGGAGGGATCACAGACATCTTAAGCTCAACAGATCCCAAATGAAACTCGAGTCTCACCTAGTCCCTCTCCCAAACTTCTCCTTCTCCATTCTCACAATCAGTGAAAGGAATCCAGTATCAAATCAAAGCTCTGTGAGTTTTATTTCATTCATTTCTCCTCTCATCATCAACTCCAATCTAACATAGCCTATAGATTCTACACTTAGCTCTCTGATCATCCACTCTGTATCCAAACACACGATCCTAGGCCAGGCCGACATCTTAACTGAAATGGATGGTTAAAACAGCTGCTCAATTCATCTCCCTGTTTCTCTGCTTCAGGGCTTTTCTCCTTCAACAATCTTTTTCTCCCATTGTGGTGTTCTTACATCTTTCTCCTGACTAAGTATTTCAGAGGATTCTCATTGCTCTTAAGATAACGGCAAAATTCCTTTCACGGGCAGGAGTGGTGCTCTAGGACCTGACTCTTGCCGACCTCCACACTATCATCTGACCCCACTCTCCAGCAGTGATGGACTTAAAAATGATCATTTCTTGCCTCCAGCATTTTGCACCTGCTGTTCCTCCTAACTAGCATCTATTCCCTCTGCTCCCTTTCTACCTGATTTACTCCCACTTATTCTTCTGTATAGATGTCATTTGCTCAGCTAAACCTTTGGTGTCTCACCAGACCTGTTAAGATTTGCTCCTACGTTACCACTGTTCCCAGTACTCATCCCATAGCACTCATGTCCTAAATCACTAGTTTAATCTGACTTCCCCACCAGACTGCAAGCTCCGTGTAGGGAGGCCATGCCTGCAGTAGAGCTGGCAGCTGGCATGGTACCCAGATAGGACCTATGTTTCATTACTTACTTATATTGTTTTCCTTCAAGTTGAGACATACTTATGCATTCCTCAGTCTTCAAAGGCTACAAACTCTCATTAAAGTTAGAATTAATAGTCCTACTAAATCCTCCAGAACTAAAACCAGAATTAACCATATGGGGCTAAATTTAGACTATTACTAGGTAGATGTAATTTTGTACCCACAGAAAACATGAGGGTACCTCAGTTATACCATTCATTTCACTAATACAGATGACTCATTCTAAGCATCCTAATGTTTCTATCTGCACACATCATTGGCATTGGCGTGGGAAAAAACAAATACAATTGTGGGCTCGGCATTGTGGTGCAGTGAGTTAAGTCACTGCCTGGGACTTCAGCATCCCAAATGGGAGCATCAGTCCAAGTCCCAGCTGCTCTGCTTCGATACAGCTCCTGCTACTGTGCCTTGGAAGGCAACAGGAGATGACCCAAGTGCTTGGGCCCCTGCCGCCCACATGGTAATGCCACATGGAGTTCTTGGCTCCTGGCTTTGACCTGACCCAGATCTGGCTGCTGTGGCCATTTAGGGAGTGAACCAGCATATATAAAATCTCTCTCTCTCTCTCTCTCTCTCTCTCTCTCTGATAATAGATAATAATGTTTGAGAGAGAGAGAGAGACTTTGCCTTTGAAATAAGTAAATAGTTTTTAAAATAAATATGGTAATTTTAGAAATTATTGGAGAAACAGAAAGATAAATGATCATTTCTACTCAAGCTCTAAACTGAGTTCTATCTAAGATGTCCAAAGCCCACTGTAATGGTTAATTTAATGTATCAATATGGGTAGGTCCTTGTACCTTGTTTTAGACAAATACCAGTCCAGATGTTACTATGAAGGTATTTTGAAACATGATAAACATTTAAATGAGCAGACTGAGTAAAGCATATTAGCATACATAATGTGGTGAACCTCATAGAATATGTTGAAAGCCTAAGGAGAAAAAGCAGAGGTCCCTTGAAGAACAAAGAATTCTGCCTCCAGACTGCCTTTGGATGCAAGACTAAGGCTGTAACATCAACTTTTCCCTGGATTTCCAGCCTCCTGACCTGCCCTGCATATTCTAGACTTTGCAGTTCCAACAACTGCATGAGATAGAATTCCTGTGCACAAATCTCCCCCACTTGCTCTTGTTCTATCGTCTATTATCTATCTACCTACCTATCTCTATCTATCTATCAATCACCCATCTATATGATATGGTTCTGACTTCTGGAGAATGCTGACTTAAATACTGCCCTTTTTGTATCAAAGCTGACTGAGAAATCAGAGGAGGAGCATTAAGAGATGTTGGAATATCCTTCAATGAAAATATGTAACTGGGCTCACCTGCTGGGATCTTCATCCTCCTGACAGTCCTTAAGCTGCACTAACAGTTTTACAGTTGGACATTATGTTATGGAATTACACTGGGAAGAAACATTAGGGGAAATCATTCACCAGTTTTCTCAAAAGTAACTGAGTAAAGTAGTCAGACCCAACCTGGTGTCAAAAGTCTAACTAGGAATCACAGACCAGAGATATCCCTTGCAGGTGCTACCACTGATGGTGAAATTAGCTTCACTACCTTCCTCTCCTACACTGGACAAAAGAATAACCTAGGATAGAACTTCTAATGTGTAATGTCTGTGAAAACCTGCCAGGCATTCTGTAACAATGCTGATTCTCATTCTCTAGTTCAGATTGCAGATTTTTTTTATTTTTATTTTTTTTTGACAGGCAGAGTGGACAGTGAGAGAGAGAGACAGAAAGGTCTTCCTTTGCTGTTGGTTCACCCTCCAATGGCCGCCGCGACTGGCGCACCGCGGCCGGTGCACCGCGCTGATCCGATGGCAGGAGCCAGGAGCCAGGTACTTTTCCTGGTCTCCCATGGGGTGCAGGGTCCAAGCACCTGGGCCATCCTCCACTGCACTCCCTGGCCACAGCAGAGAGCTGGCCTGGAAGAGGGGCAACCAAGACAGAATCCGGCGCCCCGACCGGGACTAGAACCCGGTGTGCCGGCGCCGCTAGGCGGAGGATTAGCCTAGTGAGCCGATTGCAGATTTTAAGTGATGACCCAGATGATGGCAATGCTGCGGTCCATGGACTGCACTTGAGGAGTAAGGTCATACACTGCCTTTAAATTACAATACTGGGTTTTCCCCAGAGCAGTTTAACTACAATTTCTGAATGGAAGTCTGTTCAATGTTTCTTAAAACTATAGATTATTTTTAAATAAAACAAGACTTAATAGCTACTGCATTGAAGCCTACCTCACAGAACCATCGTTGCACTGAAATGATGCAATCCTGTAAGAACACATTGCACAGGAAGTTTTACGTAGGATGATCTCTCTAAAACAGTGTAACTGGCCGACCTTAGTCAAAATACTTCCAGATTGCTGGGAAGTCTTGGCAGTCAGAGAAGTGGAGCAGAGGAAAGCTAATCATATCTAAAGAACTATCCAGCAGATCATACAACTCGGAAAACCAAAACCCACAGGTTGGATGGACACTAAGGCCCATTCCCCCTCCTGCCCAACTTACCCAGGCTGTTTGAGGGGGACTCCAGGGCCTGATCCATAATTCTACTCTACTTTATTCATTATGGGCATGTGATGTGACAGCCTCTGTGGTCACCACCAATGTCTGCACCATCCTCTTACATCTCTCGTTCCACTCATCTTAGGCCTAAGGGGACTTGCATCCTGGAGGAGTCCAGATCCAGGAGGAATTCATTAAAGACAAAAGAGCTGCCTGGGACCTCTCTGGGACAGATAGTCTGAGTCCTTCAGGGGAAACTGATTACAGCCACTGGTCGCACCTGACTACTTGGAAGAAGGTGGGGTGGGGAGAAACTTGTCATGGATGTTTGATCATTTCCTGTTTACACCTGGAGGCTAGTCCCGCGTGGCTGCAGCCTACATTTTATGGGTGAAGAAAAATGGTTGGAGAAGCCACAAAGTTAATCAGACTGAGAATGTTCTAAAATATCTCAAGAGTGTCAGAGTTTACACAAGAAGCTTTCAGTGGGCTTTAAGCCAAATACCACCCTGAAAGACACATACTTTGGAAAGATTTCCAGGAGGCAATCTCTCACTAAAACTCAATTCCCCAAAAACACAGCACAGGCGAGGTAAACCCGCCACTAACAGGAGTCAGACTTCTGTGGCCCAACCACATGCATATCTACAGAAAGGACAGAAATAAGAGAAAAGATGAACTCGCCAAGATCCCGCCCGATTCTTCATTAAGTCAAGATGGAAACACACACCATTTTCCCAAGGGCCCTCTGCACGTCCCCTTCTCTCTGAGGAACTGGATTGTCTGCCTCTGGAGCACGTAAGGCAGAATCTTCTTAACACAAGTGCGTGGATTGTTAATACCTCCATGAGTCTGAAAGGACCCCAGGTTCCTCTGCAGCTGTTTTCTAGCATTCGCCAGCCCCTGGATCTGGACTGACTGGAATATTTCATTTCCTCCCTGTGCCTCTGGCCCTCCCACCTCTCCTTCCTGCCTTCTACCACTCTTGGATGAATGGGTTTTGCAATTCTAGTGGTTGTGTTTTGTGCATTTGTTGTTGTTGTTTTTCTGTGAAACACATGCACTGGATGTGGGAGACAAAGGAAAACCTCAGTTGCTCCTGGTCACTCCCTTTATAACGATTACTATTTTGTTTCCTGTAACTCAGGGTAGGTTTTGTCTGTCCCGCTCCACTGGGATAAACGGACAACTAGTCTTAGAGATGGGAGGGGAGGAAGAAAACCCCACAGCCAGATCTGTGGATTTCTGAGGAGTGGTTTTTTTTCCTCCCCTTGAAGTGGATAAAACTTTTTTCACTGTTACATTAAAGTTCCCCAGATGTGGGGAAGTGCCAGTTATGGGCAAGTGCCAGCACAACACAGAAGACTCACAGTACTTGTTAGTCACTGCTGATTCTTTCTGCTATTTTTTTTTCAAGATTTTATTTATTTATTTGTGAGGTAGAGCTACAGACAGTGAGAAGGAGAAACAGAGAGAAATGTCTTCTGTCTGTTGGCTCATTCCCCAAATGGCTGCAATGGCTTGAGCTGTGCCGATCCGAAGCCAGGAACCAGGAGCTTCTTCCTAGTCTCCCACATGGGTGAAGAGGCCCATGGATTTAGGCCATCTTTTGCTGCTTTCCTGGGCCAAAGCAGAGAGCTGGATTGGAAGTGGAGCATCCTGGAGTTGAACCAGCACCTATATGGGATGCCGGCACTGCAGGCAGCAGCTTTACACGCTACGCCACAGCGCTGGGCCTTTGCTATTTTGAGAAATATTTGGTGCTACAATTAGGAACTGGAAGGATAAATTTATTAAATCTGTAAAAACAAAAGTCAAGGCTGGTGCTGTGGCATAGTAGGCTAAACCTCCACCAGTGATGCCAGCATCCCATATGGGCATCGGTTTGAGTCCTGGCTACTCTACTTCTGATCCACCTCTCTGTTGTGACCTGGGAAAGCAGTAGAGGATGGTCCCAGTGTTTGGGCCGCTGCAACCAGGAGGGAGACCTGGACGAAGCTCCTAGCTCCTGCTTTCAAACTGGACCAGAGCCAACCATTGTGGGCACTGGGGAGTGAGCCAATGGATGAAAGACCTTTCTCTCTGTCTCTTCCTCTCAAATAAACAAAAACTTAAAAAGTCACAGGCAATGTAAAGCAATTAATAGCTATACCATGAGCAAGTATTGGAAGATTCATCAGCATATGAGATTTTGGTTTTAGACCTTGTCTAAATAAGATCCGAGTTGGTGAACTCAAAAGGCTTCCATAGCCTTGGCAACTCATGACAAGAGCCTAGGGTGATTACTGATGCCATAAACAACAGTGTCAATTTGTTAAGTCAACAACAGGGGTCACTGTGCACTTACTCCTCATGTAGGATCTCTGTCCTTAATGTGCTGTACAGTGTGAATTAATGCTATAACTAGTACTCAAACAGTATTTTTCACTTTGTGTTTCTACGTGGGTGCAAACTGTTGAAATCTTTACTTAATATATGCTAAACTGATCTTCTGTATATAAAGAGAATTGAAAATGAATCTTGATGTGAATGGAAGGGGGGAGGGAGAGGGAAAGGGGAGGGTTGCAGGTGGGAGGGAAGTTATGGGGGGGGAAGCCATTGTAATCCATAAGCTGTACTTTGGAAAATTATATTCATTAAATAAAAGTTAAAAAAAATTGGTACAAACATTTTAGACAACTGTTTGGTAGTAGCTACTTAAGCAGATTAGATAAGCCTACATACCAACAATTCCATTTTTAGGGATATACTCCCAATCCATAAATATATATCAATTGGCCAGTGCCGTGGCTCACTAGGCTAATCCTCTGCCTTGCAGCGCTGGCACACGGGGTTCTAGTCCCGGTCGGGGCGCTGGATTCTGTCCCGGTTGCCCCTCTTCCAGGCCAGCTCTCTGCTGTGGCCTGGGAGTGCAGTGGAGGATGGCCCAAGTGCTTGGGCCCTGCACCCCATGGGAGACCAGGATAAGTACCTGGCTCCTGCCATCGGATCAGCGCAGTGCGCTGGCCATGTCGGCTATTGGAGGGTGAACCAACGGCAAAGGAAGACTTTTCTCTCTGTCTCTCTCTCTCACTGTCCACTCTGCCTGTCAAAATATATATATATATATATATATATATATATATATATATATCAATGACAAATTCCAGAACCTAGATACCAGGAACAGTCATAATAGCCCCAACCTTAAGACCCCCTACATTCCCATTAAGAATAGAACAATTCCATGAGGCTGTCACTGTGGTGAAATGCCTGAAATAATCTCATGGGCTTTTTAGCCAGATCCAAATGCCTTAAGGGCTGATTCTGAGGCCAGAGTGCTGTTTAAGACATCTGCCATTCTATGAGTCTGCTATGTATCCTGCTTCCCATGTTGGATTGTTCTCTCCTTTTTAATTCTATCAGTTAGTATTAGCAGACACTAGTCTTGTTTATGTGATCCCTTTGATGCTTAATCCTATCATTATGATCAATTATGAACTGAAACTGATCACTTTGACTAGTGAGATGGCATTGGTACATGCCACCTTGATGGGATTAGATTGGAATCCTCTGGCACGTTTCTAACTCTACCATTAGGGGTAAGTCTGATTGAGCATGTCCCAAATTGTACACCTCCTCCCTCTCTTATTCCCATTCTTATATTTAACAAGAACACTTTTCAGTTAAATTTAAACACCTAAGAATAATTGTGTGTTAATTAAAGAGTTCAACCAATGGTATTAAGTAGAACACAAAAATACCAAAAGGAATAAAGTAGTAAGTTGTTCCTCGACAGTCAGGACAAGGGCTGATCAAGTCACCGTTTCTCATAGTGTCCATTTCACTTCAACAGCTTTCATTTTAGGTGCACAGTTAGTTGTTACTGATCAGGGAGGACATATGATATTTGCCCTTTGGGACTGGCTTATTTTACTCAGCATGATGTTTTCCAGATTCTTCCATTTTGTTGCAGATGACTGGATTTCATTGTTTTTTTTCCTGCTGTATAGTATTCTATAGAGTACATATCCCATAATTTCTTTATCCAGTCTACTGTTGATGGCATTTAGGTTGATTCCATAGCTTAGCTATTATGAATTGAGCTGTAATAAACACTGGGGTGCAGGCAACTCTTTTATTTGCCAATTTAATTTCCTTTGGATAAATTCCAAGGAGTGGGATGACTGGGATGTATGGTAGGGTTATATTCAGGTTTCTGAGGAATCTCCAAACTGATTTCCATAGTGGCTTTACCAGTTTGCATTCCCACAAACAGTGGGTTAGTGTCCCTTTTTCCCCATATCCTCGCCAGCATCTGTTGTTGGTAGATGTCTGAATGTGAGCCATTCTAACCGGGGTGAGGTGAAACCTCACTGTGGTTTTGATTTGCATTTCCCTGATTGCTAGTGATCCTGAACATTTTTTCATGTGTCTGTTGGCCATTCGGATTTCCTCCTTTGAAAAATGTCTGCTGAGGTCCTTGGCCCATCTCTTAAGTGGGTTGTTTGTTTTGTTGTTGTGGAATTTCTTGATCTCTTTGTAGATTCTGGTTATCAACCCTTTATCTGTTGCATAGTTTGCAAATATTTTTTCCCATTCCATTAGTTGCCTCTTCACTTTCCTGACTGTTTCTTTTGAAGTACAGAAACTTCTCAATCTGATGTAATCCCAATTGTTAATTTTGGCTTTGACTGCCTGTAGCCTCCAGGTTCTTTTCCAAGAAGTCCTTGCCTGTGCCTATATCTTGCAGGGTTTTTCCAATGTTCTCTAATAATTTGATGGTGTCAGGTCGTAGATGTAGATCTTTAATCCATGTTGAGTGGATTTTTGTGCAAGGTGAAAGGTAGGGGTCTTGCTTCATGCTTCTGCACTTGGAAATCCAGTTTTCCCAGCACCATTTGTTGAATAGACTGTCCTTGCTCCAGGAATTGGTTTTAAATCCTTGATCAAATATAAGTTGGCTGTAGATGTTTGGATTGGTTTCTGGTGTTTCTATTCTGTTATTGGTCCATCCATCTGTTTCTGTACCAGTACCATGCTGTTTTTTTTTTTTCTTTGGACAGGTAGAGTGGACAGTGAGAGAGAGAGAGAAAGGTCTTCCTTTGCCGTTGGTTCACCCTCCAATGGCCGCCGCGGCCGGCGCACTGCGGCTGGCCCACCACGCTGATCTGATGGCAGGAGCCAGGTACTTATCCTGGTCTCCCATGGGGTGCAGGGCCCAAGCACTTGGGCCATCCTCCACTGCACTCCCAGGCCACAGCAGAGAGCTGGCCTGGAAGAAGGGCAACCGGGACAGAATCCGGCGCCCCGATTGGGACTAGAACCCGGTGTGCCGGTGCCGCAGGCAGAGAATTAGCCTAGTGAGCCGCGGCGCCAGCCTACCATGCTGTTTTAATTATAAAAGCCCTGTAGTATGTCCTGAAATCAGGTATTGTGATGCCTCCAGCTTTGTTTTTGTTGTACAAGATTGCTTTAGCTATTTGTGGTCTCCTGTGCCTCCATATGAATTTCAGCATCATTTTTTCCAGATCTGAGAAGAATGTCTTTGGTATTTTGATTGGTATCGCATAGAGTCTATAAATTGCTTTTGGGAGAATGGACATTTTGATGATATTGATTCTTCCAATCCATGAGCATGGAAGATTCTTCCATTTTTTGGTATCCTCTTCTATTTCTTTAAGATTTTGTAATTCTCATCGTAGAGATCTTTGACGTCCTTGGTTAAGTTTATTCCAAGGTATTTGATTGTTTTTCTGGCTATTGTGAATGGGGTTGATCTTAGAAGTTCTTTCTCAGCCATGGCATTGCCTGTGTATATCCTGCTGCTTTGCCAAACTCTTCTATGAGTTCCAATAGTCTCCTAGTAGAGTTCACTGGATCCCCTAAATAAAGAATCATATCATCTGCAAAGAAGGATAGTTTGACTTCTTCTTTCCCAATTTGTATCCCTTTAATTTCTTTTTCTTGCCTGATTGCTCTGGCTAAAACTTCCAGTACTATATTGAATAGCAGTGGTGAGAGTGGGCATCCCTGTCTGGGACCAGATCTCAGTGGAAATGCTTCCAACTTTTCCTCATTCAATAGGATGCTGGCCGTGGGTTTTTCATAAATTGCTTTGACTGTGTTGAGGAATGTTCCTTCTATACCCAATTTGCTTAGAGTTTTATCATGAAAGGGTGTTGTATTTTATCAAATGCTTTCTCTGCGTCTATTGAGATAATCATATGGTTTTTCTTCCGCAGTCTGTTACTGTGGTGTATCACATTGATTGATTTGCAAACGTTGAACCATCTCTGCATACCTTGGATAAATCATGGGGGGCCTTTTTAAAAAAGAATTATTGTTTATTTATTTGAAAGGCAGAGTTACAGAAAGATGAAAGATAGAGAGAAAAAGATCTTCCATCAGCTGGTTCATTCTCCAAATGGTTGTAATGGCTAGGGCTTGGCCAGGCCAAAGCCAGGAGCCTGAAATTTCTTCCAGGTCTCCCACATAGGTTCAAGGGCCCAAACACTTGGACCACCTTCCACTGCCTTCTCAGGAGTATTAGCAGTGAGCTGTATTGGAAGTAGAGCAACCAGGACTCGAACCAACATCCATATGGATTCCAGCATCTCAGGCAGAGGCTAACATGCTATGCTATAATGCCAGCCCCTTTGGGGGTCTTTTATAAAACAATATTCAAAAGCAGCATTTCCATTCTGCCTGAGATAACTGATGTTAATTACCAAGGAGAAATTGGGCTGCTGTACCTACAAGAACAGGGAGGACCATGTCTGAAATCCTGGGGATTTTTTGAGATACTACTTAGTATTCCATGTCCATTAAAAAAATTGGTGAAAACTGTAAAAATAACCATGAAATCCAATAAAGATACACTTACTAGGAATAACATTTTCATTCTACCACTACATAAAGATCCTCATCCAGCTGATATTGGACACTGGGAAGGTGTACATGGAGTGGGTACTGAAAAAAGTAATTACAAATGTCACACATGGGCTCCTGATCAACGGCAGGCACAGGAAGAACTTGGGATCAGGGACTAATGGGAGATATTTAGAGAGTGATAGGGATGCTGGTGGTGGTAGGTATTGTTAAGGTTTTCCTGGGGAGCTAAGGAGCTGAAAGTAGATAAATGGAGTGGGAATCTGGATTTATCATTTAATCACATCCTGAAGGAGAACTGAATATTACTGGGAAGGTTCATCTTTTCTCTTCTTCCTGTGCTTCTTACATATCTGCATATGGTTGGACCATAGATGGCTGATTCTTGTTAAAGGCGGTTTTTCTCTCATGTAGCACCACTGACAGGGAGTTGGGTTGTAGTGAGAAATACTGACACCCAGGGATCAGTGCCCTTTGTGGTGGTACTCAACCCAAGGGCCACAGATGGCTTATTGTTCACAGGACAAAACCTAAATTCTTGCATGGCTAAGATATCTAGAACATTCATAAGCTGGCCCTCCCTGCTTTTATGGCTTCTCCAACCATTCTTCACCTCCCAAAATACTTGCTCCAGCCACACAGGCTACTCTCTATTCTCTAACAGGAAATGGTTAAGCATCTACCCAGGAACTTCCCTTCACCCTTACCTTTTCCCAAAGTAGTCAGGTGACTATAATCAGTCACCACTCTGAAAGCCTTTGTCCTGAATAAGTCCTGCAATTACTTCGTCTTTAATGAGTTACTCTAGGTTCTGGACTCCTCTGGGATGCAGAGCCCCTTAGGCTCAGGCATGGGTAGAACGAGACATGTAAGAAGGGGTGATGCAGACGTAGGTAATGACTACAGAGGCTGTAATGCATGAAGGGCAGCAGGATCTTGGGTCAAGACCCTGGAGTCACCCTCAGACACCCTGAGTAAGTTGGGCAGGAGGGTGAATAAGCTGGTGCCCTAGTGTCCTTCCAACTTGAGGGTCTTGGTTTCCCAGCTTGTAATGATGCTTTGTGGGACAGTTCTTCAGTATATCTTTCCTCTTCTCCATCTCTCTGCCTCTCGAGACTGTACTGCCCTGTAGAAATCTTTTTTTATTAATGTTGCAGTTATAATTTTTGTTGGTGACAGTGTTCATTAATAATTGTTGTGCAATGCCTTCTCTGTCATATCATTTCAATAGGATGACTGCTCTGTGAGCACCCTTTAATGCAGCTGTTTTAAGCCCTGTCTTTTAGAATCATCTATGTACATTTAAAAATTTTGCACAGGCCTCCCTCAATTTGTAATTCAATATAAATGAAAGGCCTAGTAAAGTAATATTTAATCACTTATAGAGTTTATTTCTCTATTTGGAAGGCAGAGACAGAGAATGCTCCCAGGTGCTGATTCACTCCCTAAATGCTCACAATGACCAAGCCCAAAGCCAGAAGCTGGGAACACAAGCCAGGTCTCCCATGTGGGTTACAGGAACCCAATTACTTGAATTATCGTCGCTACTTCCCAGCATCTGCACTGGAAGGAAACTGGAGTCAGGATCTGGACCTAGGAATCAAACCCAGGTACTCCTATCAGGGATGTGGGCATCTTAACTCAGGACTTTATGGGAGTGATGATTCTAGCTTGATAGAGTTGTTCTGTCTTTAAGCTGGGGAATGGCAGGCAGCTAACAAATGTTAATGACACCTGGATCATATTCAGGTGCCTTACCCATTGTGGGCTCTGCTGAACTCAAGAGGATCCTCACCTGAATGGAGTTCACTGTATAAGGTGAGGTGACTGGCTGCAAACTAATGATCTAGGGTATTGAGTGTTACAGTGTGAGTACAGGCTGGGGTGAAAGTATAGCATCAGGTCTGGAAACACAAGGAAGGTTTAGCTGAGCAAGTGATATGTAATATATATGAATAAGTACAGGTAAGCCAGGTTAAACGGGAGCAGAGGGGAAAGGGTGCTAGGTGGAAGGAAAAGCGAGTTCAAAGGTTTGGAAGTAAGAAATTATGTTTAAGTCCATCATTGTTCTAGAGTGGGACGCAAGAGTCATTGTGGGGGCCGGTGCTATAGTGCAGCAGGTTAAAGCCCCAGCCTGTGTTATCAGCATCCCATATGGGTGCCCATTCGAGTCCTGGTTGCCCCACTTGCTATCCAGCTCTCTGTTACGGCCTGAGAAAGTAGCAGAAGATGGCTCAAATGCTTGGGCCCCTGCACTTACATGGGAGACGCAGAAGAAACCCCTGGCTCCTGGCTTCAGATCAGCTCAGCTATGGCCGTTGAGGTCATCTGGGGAGTGAAGCAGTGGATGGAAGACCTTTCTCCCTCTCTCTGGCTCTACCTCCCTCTTAACTGTCTTTAAAATAAAATAAATCTTAAAAAAATAAAAAGAATCATTGTGGAGCCAGATGAGAATATGGAGGTAGGCACAAGTATCACAATGAAACATAATTTGTATCCTTCAAAGGGTCTTTGACTTTAAGAGAAGTGAGCACTCACTGAAATGTTAGTAAGAAAAGAAATGATCAGATTTTCACCTTAGAGTTCCCCCCACTGTATGAATGAAACATTCAAGGAGAAGGGCATTGATCAGGAAGGCAAAGAGATTAATTCAGAGGCTATTTCAACAGTCCAGGGGAGAGAACATGCCATCCTGATCTGGCAGTGTGGTGTTGGTGTAAGAAGTAGAATGAGATGAGAGAGTGGAGGAGGAAGAGGGTGGAAGAGTGAAAGGTGAGATCATGAGTTTCCTTCGAGATCTGTTGTGCTTAACATGCCTGTGACACATCCACAGAAGATAATTATTGAGCAATAGGATTCAGAATTACCTGGATGAGAAAGACATTTAAGTCTGATAGTTAAATGATAACCTAAGACATTGAGTAGATGACTTTTTCATGAGGTATACAATTTCTTGGGATATATAATTCACATAGAATTATAAAAGAATGATGTTTACAAAAAGCCCTGAGGAAAACCAACATATAAGATACTGAAAGGGGTGCTGGCATTGTGGTGTAGCAGGTAAAGCCACTGCCTATAATACTGGTATCTTGCATGGGCACCATATCCAGGTGCTCTACTTCTAATCAAGCTCCCTGTTAGTGGCCTGGGGAAAGCAGTAGAAGATGGTCCAATGTTTGGGCCCCTGTCACCCATGTGGGAGACCCAGAGAAAGCTCTTGGCCCTAACTTTGGTCTGGCTCAGCCCTGACTATTGCAGCCATCTAAGGAATGAACCAGTAATTGGAAAGTCTCTGTCTTCTACCACCCTCTGTAACTCAGACTATCAAATAAATATCTTTTTTAAAAACAAGTACTGACAGAGCAGGAGTGAATTACACTTATCAAGGATGCCCAACCAGGTGGGTAAAAGGAAAACTAACATATTTTATGGCTCAGAAGCAAATAGAAAAGTATGTTTTAGAAATGATGGAATATAGCTAACATGTTAAAGAGATATGAAGAAAATAGGTTGTTTATAATTATATAGATTCTGTGTTCGCTTCGGCAGCATGTATAATTACATAGATTCTAATTACAGAAATTTGAAATTTAGAAATTACTTTCATTGTGACGAGACTGAAAGGAAACATCTTTTCAGATAATGTATCATAGTAATGTAATCAATGTAAGTTCAAGTTTTGTTGGACATGGTTATTTCCTCTTAAAGGTACTAGCAACAAACATGATAGGAAACCAAACCACTGTGTCAGAGTTCCTCCTCCTGGGCCTGCCCATCCAGCCACAGCACAAAAACCTCTTCTACGTCCTGTTCCTGGCCATGTACCTGACCACAGTCATAGGGAACCTCCTCATCATCATCCTCATTCGACTGGACTCCCATCTCCACACGCCCATGTATTTGTTTCTCAGCAACTTGTCCCTCTCTGACCTCTGCTTCTCCTCTGTCACAATGCCCAAATTGCTGCAGATCATGCAGAGCCAAGTCCCATCCATCCCCTATGCAGGATGCCTGGCCCAAATATACTTCTTCCTGTTTTTTGGAGACCTGGAGAGCTTCCTCCTTGTGGCCATGGCCTACGACCGCTATGTGGCCATCTGTTTCCCCCTGCACTACACCAGCATCATGAGCCCCAAGCTCTGCTTCTGCCTGGTGGTGTTGTCCTGGGTGCTGACCACGTTCCATGCCCTGCTGCACACCCTGCTGATGGCCAGGCTGTCTTTCTGTGCAGACAACAGGATCCCCCACTTTTTCTGTGATATGTCTGCTCTTCTGAAGTTGGCCTGCTCTGATACCCATGTCAATGAGTTGGTGATATTTGTCATGGGAAGCACATTTCTTGTCATCCCCTTCCTACTCATCACAATGTCCTATGTAAGGATTGTGTCTTCCATTATCAAGGTTCCTTCTGCACAGGGCATCCGTAAGGCCTTCTTCACCTGTGGCTCCCACCTGTCTGTGGTGTCGTTGTTCTATGGGACAGTTATTGGTCTCTACCTAATCCCATCAGCCAATAATTCTACTGTGAAAGAGACTGTCATGGCTATGATGTATACTGTGGTGACTCCCATGCTGAACCCCTTCATCTACAGCCTGAGGAACCAAGACATAAAGGGAGCCCTGGGAAGAATTGACTGTGGAAAGAAGACTCTCTTCTCTCTAGGATGGTAACAAGTATTTTTACACAATTTTATCCTTTACATATACTTAATTGATGCTGAAATATTATTCCAAGTTTTACTGTACCAAGGAACCTCTGTTAAAATGGTATACTACAATATGCCTGTCCTGTAGTTCAAAAGAGAGTCTGACCTTGGAGACATGGCCATACTTCCTCTGACCTCCCCAGATGACCTTGGAGAGGCATAGTTTAAGAACCACTTCTTTAAATAACTCCATGAATACATATATAAACAATAAAATGATTACTAGTCTATGTTTAGATTGAGGGTTTTTTTAACTTCCACGTATGAGAGGTTGGGTTAGGGGTTTTTCAAATCAAGAGTAAGAAGGCACAAGCTACTAGTGCTACACAGCATAGTGGGGGTGCCTACATAGTTCACAATAACATTTTCATGCCTTTTTAGTAAACAGAAGACAGGAGCTCCAAGGCTCTAATCATAAAGTAAAGACAGGAAAAATTATTTGTCCTGATTTTATTACTATGCGTTGTATACATGCATTTAAATATAACACTGTACATATTACACCATAAATATGTCTAACTGTCGTTAACCAAAATTTTAAAGAATGGTTAAGTTTCAAATGCTTGAAAAGACATGCTTTATTATATTATCTGGAATTATGTTTTGAATATTGCATTTTAAATAGTCCTCTGTAATCTTATAGTGCTTGTAATCAATACTAAATAATATCCAAACATCTGAACCTCCAGCCTTCCTTCAATGTCTCCTATATATATCCTTCTTCAAAAGTGCTCACATCATTTTATCTCTTAACTTTCCCCCCATTTTGATTTATTTTCATGTCTACATAGTCTTTTTTGACCCAGCCTGACCTTTAGTTGATCTAACCCTTTGACACAGTGATGTATTTTGTGTCTACTTGTCAATTAACTAATACTCAGGGGCCCATGAATTTTTGCTTCCCCAGGAATACAGAAAGACACTACAAGCTGGCAAAATTTTCACTTTTTAAGGATGCCTCTTACTTTGGACTTTACAAAAGAAATTCATGTCTGTGTTTTTATTCTACTCTCATGACAACTAGAGCTTTTCAACAGTACTGAAAAACCCACCCAGAACAATTAGGAAATGAAAGAATTGAAAGATATCTGAATTAGAAAAGAAAAGGTGCAATGTCTGTGTTTGCTTAACTGATTTTGTACACAGAAATCCTAAAGACTCCATCAAAAAGCTGTTAAAGCTAATAAATTAATTTGATATAGTAGGATACATTAACATACAGAAACCAGTCACATTTGTATACTGTAACAATGAACTATCTGAAAACAAAATGTTTAAAAATTTCACTTACATTAGCTACAAAAGATATTCAGAAATTAATTTAACCAAAGAAGCAAATATCTTTACATCAAAGATTTAAAACGTTAATGAAATATGTTGAAGATAAAAATAAATGGAAAGATATTCCATATTTAGGAATTGGAGTTAATTGTTTAATGTCTATACTACACAGATCAACCTACAGATACAATATAATCTCTAGCAAAATTCAATGTCATTTTCCATAAGAAAAAAAATCCTGAAATCAATATGAAACTACTGAAGAAAAGACCCTTAATAGATAAGACAACCTTGTGCAAGAAGAACAAAGCTGAAAACATCATACTATCTGATTTCAAAACATGTTACAATGATATAGTAATGAATCAGCAAGACATTGTCATAAAACACATACACATTGCCCAATGGCAAAACAAAGAAGCCAGAAATGAACCCACACATTATAGTCAATGGATTTTTAGTAAAGGTGCCAAAACTACACAATGGGAAAAGGACAATATCTTCAATAAATGGTGTTAGAACACTGGAGATTCACATGTAAATAAAACAGAATTGGACTCTTATACAAAAATTAAAGACTTAAACAGAGTGAACAATCTACAGAACAAGAGGAAATATTTACAAACCATGTCTGAAAAAGGGCAATATCCAGAATATATATATATACACACACACACACATATATATAACTCAAAAAACCCAACAGCCAGAAAGAATATGATAATCCAACTAAATCTGGATACTAGATCTAAACAAGCATTTGTCAAAGGAACAAATACAAATAGCCAACAAGTACATGAAAAAATGCTATCACTAATCATCAAGGAAACACACGTTAAAACTACAATAAGATATGGCCTCACTCCAGTTAGACTGGCTATTATCAAAAAAAAAATAATAATAATAAGTGTTTATGAGAATGTAGAAAAAAATGGAACTCTTACACACTGTAGGTAGGAATGTGAATTAACATAACCAGTACAGAAAAAAAGTATAGATAAATAAAAAGAGTGGCCTTATGTATAGTAACCTTACCACTGAAAATATATCCAAGTGAAACACTCCTATGCCTTTTGCCGCACTATTCATAATAGCCAAGAAATTGACACAACCTAAATGTCTGTTAATTCATGAATGGATAAAGAAAATGTGGTACATACAAACAATAGAATACTATTCATATATAACTATATATAATATATATAATAGAATACTATTCATATAAAGGATGAAATCCTGTCACTTGCTACCCTACAAATGAAACTAGAGGACATCATGCTAAGTAAAATAATCTAGGCATAAAAAGGCAAACAAGAGGTAAAAGTTCATGAAAAATGGAGTTAAAATATAATGCTAATTTTCCATGAACCTTTTGAAGTCTCCTTGTATACTGACCTGCATAACTTCATTTACATGGAGAATCCAAAAATATCAAGTTTATAGAGATGTAAAGTAGAGTAGTGGTTATCAGAGCTAGGGAAGGAATAGAAGCTGTTGGAGAAAGGGTACAAAGTTTTATTTAGGTTGGAGGAATAAGCATTTGAAGCCTATTGTACAACAAGGCTAGTAACAATGTTAATAATAACCCAATAGAGGTCAGTGCTGTGGTTCAGCAGGTTAAAGTAAGGGCCTGCCATGCCTCATCCTATTTGGGTGCTGGTTTTGAGTCCCAGCTGCTCCATTTCTGATCTGCTCCCTGCTAATGTGCCTGGGAAAGCAGCAGAGGATACCCCAAGTGCCTGGGCTCCTGCACCCATGTGGGAGACTCAGAAGAAATTATTGGTTCCTGGCTTCACCCTGGCCCAACCCTAGACACTGTGGCCATTTGAGAGTGAACTAGCAGATGAAGACCTCTCTCTCTCTCTCTCTGTCTAGCCTTCTTTATAATATACCTCTGCCTTTCAAATGAATAAAATAAATCTTTTTAAAAAAACACTGATAACGTTAGTTAAGAATAAAGTTATGCAAACTTCAGAAGTACTTAAAGAATGTTTCCATGACAAAAAAGGTAAGTATTAGAGCCAGTATTGTAGTGCAGTGGGTTAAGCTGCACTTGTGATACCAGCATCCCATGTGAGTACCAGTTCAAGTCCCAGGTACTCCGCTTCTTACATTGCTCCCTGCATAAGCACCTGGGAAAGCAGTGGAAGATGGGTCCCTTCCACCCGTGTGGGAAACCCAACTGGAGTTCCAGGCCTGGCCCAACCCAACCATTGCAGCCATTTCAGGCATGAACCAGCAGATGGAAGATCTCTCTCCCTCTCTCTCTATAACTTTGCCTTTCAAATACATAAAATAGATCTTTTTAAAACCAGGTAGAATTTTTGCTTTAATAATTTCATAATGTATATATATATATATATATATATATATCAAAACAGCACATTGTACCTATAAACAATGACTATTTCTCATTTAATAATAAAGCAAAATAAATTTTTAAATATTAAAGATCTAGGCAAGATCTATATGATGAAAACACTGGTAAAAGTAATCAAATATTACTCTTGTATAATAAACATACCATGTTCAATGACTGAAAGACTTACTGTTAAGATCTTGATTTTCTAAACTGATCTAGATAGTCAACACAATTCCAAACAAAATTCCAACAGATGTTTTGGTCCACAAATTGATAATTATGTTCTACAGGCAAGAAACTAAAAACCACAATTCACTTCAGAAGAGAAAAACCAAGTAACAGGACTCATAATACCTGGTTTCCAGACTTATCATGAAGCTACAATAAGCAGAAAAATGTGTTATTTAAGAAAGATAGAAATATACATCAGTATGGAGTGTGCAGAAGAGCATGGAGATACAAGAAATTGACCCACTCGTGCATCTTCCATTGGTTTGCACCTTCCAAAGATACAATGAAAATTCAGTGGAACAAATGAAAAGACTGAATTTCCATATGCAAAAAAAGCAAACTTCGCTCTACACCACACACTCAACAATTAGCTCAAATGCATCCTAGATCTGAACATTTGGAGGAGTGCTAAAAGCTTCCCCAATCCCAGAGAAGATGCAAGGAGCACGTGGAGAATGATGGAAGTGGGAGTTGTTGAGTTGTATCTACCAAAGCCAGTCGAAATCGGCACAGAACTGGTTTCTGCAGCTTTGGCTACAGTAAAAGGTACCTGAAAGAACCTCAAACGGTGAACTGGAAATGGGTGGTCCTCAAGACGTGTGCATTTTCTGCCAAGGGTTAAAAGACAGTTTCGTTCAACTGGAAGTTGAACCTGCCCTTTAGATTCTTAGGTAACACACACACACGCTGGTGGAGGGGTGGTAATTCCGCCTCGGGTAAAGGATATTGACCACCAAGAGAAAGTAAAGCACACATGGGCACACAAGGGCAGCAGGAAGAACCATGCCTGAAATTCGGGGGAATTCTTTGGATGTCACTCAGTAGTTCCATTTCCATTAATGAAACCTACAAGAATCCAGTAAAGGCAAGACCAGTGAAGATGCACATTCTCTGGGAATTAGAATTTCCTATGAGCCATTATGTAAAGATCCTCACCAGCCAATCATGGTTAATGGAAAGATGAACAAGAAATGGGTACTGGAATTATAATTGCCACACATGACTTCATGATCAGTTGCAGGCACACGAAGCAATTGACATTAGGAGGTAACAGGACATGTAGGGAGAACAGAATGGATGACGGCAGTGGACGATACTTCTGAGGTTTCCCTAGAGAGCTAAGGATATGAAAGGCAGTTAACAGAATGAGAACCTGGGTTTCTCTTTTAATCACGGCCTGAGGCAGAATGTGCAGAATCTGGGAGATTCATCATTTCTCTTGTTCCTGTCCTGCCTGGATTTCTATGTATGATTGATTCAGGAGCGGACTCTTGTTATCAGTTTTTCTCTCTGCTGGGGACTGCCTACAGAGAAGTGGGTTATAGTGAGAGAGCCTGACATTTGGACATCTTTCCAAGCATGGATGTGTCTTTCCTGATGGTACTCCACTCACTGATCACTCATGGCTTCTTCATGTCCATAGGACAAAGCCTAAATTCTTACATGGCTATGGTCTACCTTTTATGTTACATTCTCTTAACAGGCTGGTTAAGCACGCATCACAAACTTCTCTCCATCCCCACCTTTCCCCAAGGTGTAGTCAGGTATGACCCAGGACTGTGCTCACTGCTGTGGGACTCTGGAGAGTCCTGTCCTGGTGAGGTCCTGGGCAATTACTTTGTCCCTAATGAGTTACTCCAGGATGTGGCCTCCTCTGGGATGCAGGGCCCTTTAGGCCCAGGGATGGGGAGAACAAGTATGTAAGAAGCAGCAACGCAGACACTGATCATGAGAGCAAAGGCTGTCCCCTCTGATGCCTGTCGTGAGCAAAGGGAAGCAGATCTGGAGCCCCAGCCCTGAGCCCCCAGCCCTGAGCCACCTTTAGAACCCTGGGTAAGTTGGACAGGATGGTGAATGAGCTGGCAGTGCCTCAGTGTCCCTCCTTAGTTTCCAGGTTGTATGAATCACTTTTCAGCTGTGATAACATTCCTCTTCTCCATCTCTCTGCCTCCTACAACTGTGCCACACTGTAGAAATACTTTAAGTAATCTTCTCCTAGTACAATTTTTTAAATGATAGTCACCATTATTCTCACTTACTGTACAATGTATTTTCAGTGAGCATATCATTTCAACATAATAACTCTGTAAAGCAGTCTCTTTTAAACATATTGATTTATTTAATTGAAAGATATTTGCAGAGATAGAAGAGACACAGAGACAGAGAGAGATCTTCCATCTGCTGGCTCATTCCCCCAAATAGCTGCAATGGCCAGGGCTCAGCCAAACTGAAGTCAGGAGCAAGAAGCTTGATCCAGGTTTCCCACATGGGTGCAGGGGCCCAACAACTTGGGCCATCTTCCACTGTTCCCAGACACATTAGCAAGGAGCTGGCTTCAACGTGGAGCAGCTGAGCAAACTGAACACCAAAATGAACACCTGTTCTTTCCTGACTGTCCCACTTTGAATGAAATAAATCTTTAAAAAAAAGGCTCTTCCCACACATGTGGATGGATGCTTCTCCTCTGCTTTCCTAATCAGCTTTGAGAAAAAACGGAATGTGTTAGTGATCCCCAGAAAATACAGCAGAAGTAACAGTGTGTGCGTGTACACTCAAAAAGTTGTAGGAAAACAGAAAAATGATTTTATTTTGGTGTAAAAAATTTTAATACATAAACATGTATATTATGAAAAGGGGCATGTATTCCAAAAGGTTTTACACCAGAATTAATTCATGCTGTTAGTTCCATATCTCCATGAACTTTTTCAAGTACACTCATATACACATGCACACACATGACTAATTTTAAGGAACTATTTCACATGATTATAGGAGCTGATAAATCTGATATCATTAGGGTAGGTTGGCAAGTGAAGACCCTGGGGAGACCTGATGTTTTAGCCTTGAGTTCAAAGCACTCTGGAGACAGAAACTGTCTTCTTCAGGGGACATCAGACTTTTCTCTTAAAATCTATTGATTCCATTATGCTCAGCACACTGTGGAAAATAATCCACTTTACTCACAATCTAATTATTTCAATGTTAAGCACTTTACAAAATATCTTCACAATACCTACATCAAGTATTTTAGAAAAAACTTGTTACCAAGACCTAGCCACATTATTTTTTTGACAGGCAGAGTGGACAGTGAGAGACAGACAGAGAGAAAGGTCTTCCTTTGCCGTTGGTTCACCCTCCAATGGCCGCCACGGCCGGTGCACCGTGGCCGGCGCACCACACTGATCCAAAGCCAGGAGCCAGGTGCTTCTCCTGGTCTCCCATGTGGGTGCAGGGCCCAGGGACTTGGGCCATCCTCCACTGCACTCCCGGGCCACAGCAGAGAGCTGGCCTGGAAGAGGAGCAACCAGGACAGAAACCGGTGCCCCAACCAGGACTAGAACCCGGTGTGCCGGTGCCACAGGCGGAGGATTAGCCTATTGAGCCACGGTGCCAGCCACCAAGACCTAGCCACATTGACGTGTAAAATTATTACATAGGATATGGAACCCTGAAGAAGATCTCAAGTGAACAATTCAGGATAGAAACCATATTTCTTCCTTTAATTCCTCCCATAATTTATTAAATTCTCATATTTATTTTTTCTACATCAAAGTCCATGACATCATGTCCATTTCAGCATCAAGATGTATGGACTCGGTCAACTGTATTGTTAAAAATAGTATATCTGGGCCAGCACCGCGGCTCACTAGGCTAATCCTCCGCCTTGTGGCACTGGCACACCGGGTTCTAGTCCCGGTCGGGGCGCCGGATTCTGTCCCGGTTGCCCTTCTTCCAGGCCAGCTCTCTGCTGTGGCCTGGGAGTGCAGTGGAGGATGGCCCAAGTGCTTGGGCCCTGCACCCACATGGGAGACCAGGATAAGTACCTGGCTCCTGCCATCGGATCAGTGTGGTGCGCCAGCTGCAGTGCACTGGCCACGGCAGCCATTGGAGGGTGAACCAACGGCAAAGGAAGACCTTTCTCTCTGTCTCTCTCTCTCACTGTCCACTCTGCCTGTAAAAAAAATAGTATATCTGAGGTTCCCTAATATTTTGTGATACAAAATTGTATCTTAAACTTGGATAGATTGCCAAAAATTCATGCCAAATAGTTAAGGCTAGAGATTTTTAATTTTGAGATGATTTAATAAATGTAGTTATTTTAACATAATGGGATTTTGCTCCTTTAAAGTTGAAGGAATCCACATCTCAGCCTGAAGAAAAGTGAATGGACATTGTGAAACATCAGGCACTGCACCAAATGCTGGCCATGCCCCAGTCATCAGGGAAGTCGACTAAACGAGTAATCAAGGGCCTTGACCGCTGCAGGGTGAGTTCAGGATGGGATGGAAGCATAGTAGCAGGCCTCACCAAGTCTGGAGACACAGAAAGGTTTAGTTGAGCAAGGACAGGAAATATACCTGAAGGATGAGCAGGTGAGGGAGGGTGCAAAAGGAATGAAGTGGTAGGCAGGAGGGACAACAAGACGAGGGTGTTTCAGTCCAGCATTGCTGGAGGGTGGGATGCAGGGGTCATTGTGGGGCAAGATGAGAGTGTGCAGCTAGGCAAGGGCGAGGTTATGAAGCAATGTTTGTATCCTTGAAAGGAGTTTTGCCTTTATTTTATGAGGAATGAGAATCTCCCAGGCCATTCATCAAAAGAGAGATGATCCTGGGGCTGACTTCATGATGCAGAGGGTTAAGCTGCCACTTGCAATGCTGGCATCTCATATCTGAGTGCTGGATCAAGACTCTATTTCTTCATTTGCAATCCTGCTTCCTGCTAATGTGCCTGGGAGTCAGCAGATGATGATTCAAGTACTTAGGCCGCTGCCACCCGTGTGGGAGACCCAGCTGTAGTCCCAGGCCCCAAGCTTTTGGCTGACCCACTCCCAGTCATTGCAGCCATTTGGAGAATAAACCAGCAGATGGAAGATCTCTCTCTCTCTCTCTCTCTCTCTCTCTCTCTCTCTCTCTTTCTCTCTCTCTCTGCCTTTCAAATAAAATAAATTATCTTAAAAAGAGAGATGGGCCAGTGCCGTGGCTCAATAGGCTAATCCTCCGCCTGTGGCGCCGGCACACTGGATTCTAGTCCCAGTTGTTCCTCTTCCAGTCCAGCTCTCTGCTGTGGCCCGGAAGGGCAGTGGAGGATGGCCCAAGTGCTTGGGCCCTGCACCTGCATGGGAGACCAGGAGAAGCACCTGGCTCCTGGCTTCGGATCAGCACAGTGCACAGGCCGCAGTGGCCCTTGGAGGGTGAACCAACGGTAAAGGAAGACCTTTCTCTCTGTCTGTCTCTCATTGTCCACTCTGCCTGTCCAAAAAAAAAAAGGGGGGGGGGGAGAGAGAGAGATGATAAGATTTTCATTTATGTTGCGGGAAATAAGCTGGACACACACACAAAAATACTGCATGTTCTCCCTTTTATGTAGAAGCTAAAATTTAAAAAGAAAAAAAAAATAAAAAATATAACCCAAAAAGAGAAATGCCTGTTTATCAGTATTGCTGCAAATACAGTTTTGCAAAACTTTGTTTTATATTTTTGTGAAACCACTAGTTAAGCTAATATAGTTTTAATGTTCTGTGATTATTTTAAAATTCACTGGATATGGAGAAAATAGTCATCTTTTCATTTGATTCTTGTTTATAGCCATTGCCTACATGCCTGCTGAGCTAGGGTCTTTTCACTGTATTCGCTGGATCATTAGGCCTTTGACTATGATGTAATTTTAAAATACAATATCTCAAAAAATAAAGACAGATAGCAAGGTAGAGAAACAGAGAGGGCAGAAGAGAAATGTTATATTCTTAGAACTGTATGTATGAACTGTATTGAATCTTTCCTCTTTTTTTAATAACACATTAACATTAGAATTGATGATAATTGTGTTGTAGTAATTTACATGCATTTGCTGTGGCCCTAACAATCTATTAATAAAGCCCTCTAAAATGAAAATAAATAAAAAATTTAAAAATCCATAGGAAAAATGTTTTATCTTAGAATGCCACAATGTGAATGAAGCATCTTTAAGGAGAAGGATATTAAGGCAGAAGACAAGAAGAGCAGAGAGGATTTTTTATAGTCCAAGTAAGGTAAGATCTGTTTGGTCTAAGATTGTGGTGTTGGGTTGAGGAGTCAATGAATCAGAGTGAGATGAAGTATGAAATCTATGACAGCTATATTGGAACTGATGGTGAGAGAAGGAATGAATGAGATAAAGCTCACATATTTCTGATCCTAGATTCCTCTCACTGAAACATGAGAGAGTGGAGGAGGAGGTTGGGAGAGGGAAATGTTGAGATCATGAGTCATTTGGGATCTCTTGAGCTTATGGTGCCCATGAGCCATCCATAGAAAATAATGGGATAGAGTTCTCTGTGTCAGAAATATGTCTGCACCTGATATTTAAATAGTAATCTAAGACACTGAGTAGAAGGATTTTTCTTGGGAGTATTCATACAATTAAAAGAAAAAAAGGCTTGACGAACATTAACAAGTAAGAAAGTGACATGGGGCTGGCACCGTGGCACAGTGGGTTAATATTCTGATTGCGGCACCAGTATCCCATGTGGGCGCCAGTTCTAGTCCCAGTTGCTCATCTTTCAACCTGGCTCTCTGCTACGACCTGGGAAGGCAGTAGGGGATGGCCCAAGTGCTTGGGCCCCTGCATCCATGTGGGAGACCCAGAACAGGCTCCTGGATCCTGGATCCTGGCGTCAGATCAGGCGCAGCCCTGGCTGTTGTGGCCATTTGGGAGTGACCCATGGATGGAAGCCCCTACACTCTGTCTCTCCCTCTCTCTGTAATTCTACTTCTCAAATAAATAAATAAAATCTTTAAGAAAAAGAAAAAAAGTGACAGAACAGTAGCCAATTAAAGTTACTGAGGGTAACCAACCAGGAAGATAAAAGTAATGTATTTTTTGCCTCAGAAGAAAATAGAAAAGAATGTTTTAGAAAAGATAGAATGTTGTAATTGTTAATGAGAAGTAAAGAAAGTCACAATTACAAGCCTATTTTTTACATGTAAGATTATTATTAGGAGTTAATATTTAATATGTGCTGGACAATTTGCAGATTCCACATAGTTCATAGATACAACTCTATAAGGATATAATCTGATTATAAAACATTGGAGTGTAGATATTATGTTCATTGTGATGATGGTGAAAAAATAATTTTTTTCAGAATACTTAACAGTCAGCGTACCATAGAAACAATCAATCAAACTTCAACTTTTGAAGATATAATTTGTGAGATATACCAATGAGGACAGAATCCTACTCTGAAAAAAGCAAACAGGTAACTGACGGATGGAAAGTACTCTCACAAAGATCTTAGTCCGAGGGTAACCTCATACAAGCTTCAATGAAAAAAACGAATTTGAGTTTTCAAGCACATAGCAGATGCCAGAAAAGGTTATAGGTATCTATGTTGTCCAATGTTTGTGAGCAGAAGGTAAAGTGTCTGGTTGCCTTTTTTTAACTTTTATTTAGTAAATATAAATTTCCAAAGTATAGTTTATGGATTACAATGGCTCCCCCCCCAACTTCCCTACCACTCGCACCCCTCCCATCTCCCGTTCCCTCTCCCATTCCATTCACATCAAGATTCATTTTCAATTATCTGTATATACAGAAGATCAATTTAGTATATATTAAGTAAAGATTTCTTTAGTTTGCACCCACACAGAAACACAAAGTGTAAAATACTGTTTCAGTACTAGTTATAGCATTACTTCACATTGGACAACACAATAAGGACAGATCCCACATGAGGAGTAAGTACACAGTGACTCCTGTTGTTGACTTAACTATTTGACACTCTTGTTTATGGCGTCAGTAATCTCCCTAGGCTCTAGTCATGAGTTGCCAAGGCTATGGTTGCTTCTTAGCTTTTTTTTTCAATTGTCATGTTAATGTAATGTTAATGCAAACAGAACAGATTCCACATAGCTCATAGATACAACTCTATAAGGATATAATCTGATTATAAAACATTGCAGTGTAGAGATTATGTTCATTGTGATGATGGTGAAAAAAATAATTTTTTTCAGAACACTTAACAGTCGGCGTACCATAGAAACAATCAATCAAACTTCAACTTTTGATGGACACTACTGCTTCTGCCTAAGGGCTCTAGCAACAGAACATGACTGGAAAGAACCAAACCACTGTCTCAGAGTTCCTCCTCCTAGGCCTGCCCATCCAGCCACAGCACAAAAACCTCTTCTACGTCCTGTTCCTGGCCATGTACCTCACCACAGTCATAGGGAACCTCCTCATCATTGTCCTCATTCACCTGGACTCTCATCTCCACACGCCCATGTATTTGTTTCTCAGCAACTTGTCCCTCTCTGACCTCTGCTTCTCCTCTGTCACAATGCCCAAATTGCTGCAGATCATGCAGAGCCAAGTCCCATCCATCCACTATGCAGGATGCCTGGCCCAAATGTACTTCTACCTATTTTTTGCAGACCTGGAGAGCTTCCTCCTTGTGGCCATGGCCTACGACCGCTATGTGGCCATCTGCTTCCCCCTGCACTACACCAGCATCATGAGCCCCAAGCTCTGCTTCTGCCTGGCGGCGCTGTCCTGGGTGCTGACCGCGTTCCATGCCCTGCTGCACACCCTGCTCATGGCCAGGCTGTCTTTCTGTGCAGATAATGTGATCTCACACTTTTTCTGTGACATATCTGTTCTGCTGAAGTTGGCCTGCTCTGACACCCATGTCAATGAGTTGGTGATATTTGTCATGGGTGGACTTGTTATTGTCATCCCCTTCCTACTCATTATTACATCCTATGCAAGGATTGTGTTGTCTATCATCAAGGTTCCTTCTGCACGGGGCATCCGTAAGGCCTTCTCCACCTGTGGTTCCCACCTGTCCGTGGTGTCGCTGTTCTTTGGCACAATTATTGGTCTCTACCTAATCCCATCAGCCAATAATTCTACTGTGAAAGAGACTGTCATGGCTATGATGTATACTGTGGTGACTCCCATGCTGAACCCCTTCATCTACAGCCTGAGGAACAGAGACATGAAGGGAGCCTTGGGCAGAGTCATTTGTAAAAAGAAAATCCTCTTCTGCCTATGATGGCAGAACTAAAATTTTTACATAATTTATCTCATACATATATACAGATACTAATATTGGAATACTATTCCAGACTCTTTACGTGAATTTCTGTCAAAATGGCACACCACATAATCATTTAATATTAAGAAAGAAAATGTAGCTGAGCAATTTAACTAAGGGAGAGGATCTTCATGACCTGGCTGTCTCTTCCTCTTTATCTTCCTCACCTGGAAAAGCATAGTTTAAAAACTACTGGTTTGCTGGGTTGTGATATAGCAGATTAAGCCAACAACCTGCAGTGCCGGCATCCCATTTGGGCACCAGCTTGAGTCCTGGTTGCTCCACTTCTGATCCAGCTCCCGGCTAATGTGCCTGAGAAAGCAGTGGAGGAGAGCCCAAATGCAGAGCCCACGGGGGCATCCACATGAGACATCCAGAAGCTGCTCATGGCTCCTGGCTTCAGCCTGGCCCAGTGCTGGCTGTTGCAGCCATTTGGGGAGTGAACAAGTGGATGGAAGATCTCTCTGCCTGCCTGCCTGCCTGCCTCTCTCTCTCTCTCTCTAGCTCTGCCTTTCAAATAAAATAAATCTTTTTTTTAAGAATTACTGTTTTAAATCATCTGCATGTCTTACATTCTTAAATTGTTATAGGACTTTTCTTATTTTATCCAGAACACCTCTTTGTTTGTGGCAGTTCTAAGTAGTTCCATATATTCTTTGCTCAGTACTAAATTAGATCAAGTGTGTTAATTATCCCAACCAACCACTAAATGTCTCCTATAAATACCCCCCAAAAGAAAATTTCATAACATTGTATCACTTAAGTACCCTCTACCCCTCCAGATTTATTTTCACATTTACAAAGACTTTCTTGGCCTGGCATGATGTTCAATATATTTTTTCTAATCCTTTACAACAATGGTGTAGTTTGGGTTTATTTAGAATTAACTAACAGCACAAGAAGATTTAAAATTTTCTCTAGTAATGAGAAAAAAGCTAGAGCTGGTACAAATAAGTTCACTTTTTAAGGATGTCTCTCTTCTATTTGATATTTTGACTTTCACAAAATAACTGTTTTTATTCCACCCTCATGACAACTTCAAGGATATTCAGAAGCTACTATCAAGGTAAAATATGCAAAATATGGAGGAGTTCAATGACTGCCCAATCAGTGTGTCAGTTGCTGAGCCTATATAATATCACAAACTATCTGACTCCAGTTTCTTTTCATTCTTTTCCAGTTCAGAAGGAAGATGGGCAACCATTCTTTTTTCAAACAGCTCCATGTATGGCAAAAGTTCCAACCTTAACTTTTTTCCTTTGTCCCACAAGTGAGGGCCTCCAAAGCCATCACCTTCATCCTCTTGTATGTTTTCCTGACCTCCACATCTTGATCTGAAGCCCAGACCTTTCTCCTGAGCTCCCAACTGCCATTTTCATCTGACTAGTGCATATCTCCACTTGAGTTTCCACGGGCAGTTCAATCACATCATGCTCAACATTCAGCTCTTTATGTCCCGTCAAGTGTCCTTAATCCTACATCCTGATTTCTGATGTCACCTTCTACAGGCTTCCTTGATCAACCACTTCTTTACATTTGATTTCATATTTCTTGAAATAATGTACTTTCTATATGGTTGTTAAGGTAACATCAGTTCTGGGGCCGGCGCCGCGGTGTAGTAGGTTAAATCCCTGCCTGCGGTGCTGGCATCTCATTTAGGCACTGGTTCCTGTCCTGGATGCTCCTCTTCTAATCCTGCTCTCTGCTTATGGCCTGGGAAAGAAGTGCTTATGCCTCTGCATCCATGCGGGAGACTCAGAAGAAGTCCCTGGCTCCTGCCTTTAGACTGGCTCAGCTCCGGTCATTGCAGCCATTTGGGGAGTGAACCAGGGGATGAAAGACCCCTCTGTCTGTCTCTCCCTCTCTCTGTAATTCTGTCTCTCAAATAAATAAGTAAATATTTTTTTTAAAAAAAGGTAATGTTGCCAGTGCCGCAGCTCACTAGGCTAATCCTCCGCCTTGCAGCGCCAGCACACCAGGTTCTAGTCCCAGTCGGGGCGCTGGATTCTGTCCTGGTTGCTTCTCTTCCAGTCCAGCTCTCTGCTGTGGCCAGGGAGTGCAGTGGAGGATGGCCCAAGTACTTGGGCCCTGCACCCCATGGGAGACCAGGATAAGCACCTGGCTCCTGCCATCGGATCAGCGCGGTGTGCCGGCCGCAGCGCGCCGGCCGCGGTGGCCATTGGAGGGTGAACCAACAGCAAAAAGGAAAACCTTTCTCTCTGTCTCTCTCTCACTGTCCACTCTGCCTGTAAAAAAAAAAAAAAGGTAATGTCAGTTCTTATAATGGATAAACTCTGGGGGCTGGTGCTGTGGCACAGTGGGTTAATGCCCTGGCCTGAAGCGCTGGCATCCCAAATGAGCGCCGGTTCAAGACCCGGCTGCTCCACTTCCGATCCAGCTCTCTGCTATGGCCTGGGAAAGCAGTAGAAGATGGCCCAAGTCCTTGGGCCCCTGCACCCGCGTGGGAGACTGGGGGAGGCTCCTGGCTCTTGGCTTTGGATCGGCTCAGCTCTGGCTGTTACAGCCAACTGGGGAGTGAACCATCAGATGGAAGACCTCTCTCTCTCTCTCTGCCTCTCTTCTCTCTCTGTGTAACTTTGACTTTCAAATAAATAAAGAAATCTTTAAAAAATAATGAATAAACTCTGAAATCTCAGTGGCACAATACAAAAGAATTATCAGTTACAAGATAAAATATTAGCCTTTAAATTAGTTTCCTCTATACCAGAAATACAATGGAAACAAACCTCAACACTGAAAAAACGAGCCTGTTCTCAAGGCCAATTAGATTAGATACAAGAAGGGTTAGTGCTGTGATGCAGCAGGTTAAAGCCCTGGTCTGCAGTGCTGGCATCCCATATGGGCACTGCTTTCGATCCCAGCTTCTCCACTTCTAATCCAGCTCCCTACTAATGTGTCTGAGAAAGCAGTGGAGGATGGTCCAAGTCTTTGGGCCCCTGCACCCATGTGGGAGACCTGGAAGAAGCTCCTGGCTCCTGGCTTCAGATTGGCTCAGCTCCAGTCATGCCATTTGGGGGGGTGAACTAGCAGATGGAAGACCTCTCTCTGTCTCTGTCTCTACCTCCCTCTGTACTGTAACAAATTCTTTACTGAGATACATACAAGAATACCACAATGAAAGGAGATATATAATGGCCATGGAAAGGGTGCCTTTTTTTTTTTTTTTTTTGACAGGCAGAGTAGACAGTGAGAGACAGAGAGAAAGGTCTTCCTTTTCCGTTGGTTCACTGCCCCTCCACCACCAATGGCTGCTGTGGCCGGCGCCACGCTGCAGCCAGTGCACCACGCTGATCCAAAACCAGGAGCCAGATGCTTCTCCTGGTCTCCCATGCGGGTGCAGGGCCCAAGGACCTGGGCCATCCTCCACTGCACTCCCAGGCCATAGCAGAGAGCTGGACTGGAAGAGGAGCAACTGGGACAGAATCCAGTGCCCTGACCGGGGCTAGAACCCGGGGTGCCGGCGCCTCAGGTGGAGGATTAGCCTATTGAGCCGCAGCGCCAGCCAGGGTGCCTCCTTTTAAACAGATTTTTTGAAGATTAGCCTTGACATAGTAAAATCAGTTTAAAAGTATATAATTTGATGAGTTTTGAAGCTGTAATATTTTAACATCAATTCACATCAAATATATCCAATGAAACCCGAGTCCAATTCCCTATGGAACTGTTTCTGTGCAAACTGACAAGCTGATTCTTAAGTTAAAAGAAAAATGGGTAAAATTTCTAAGAATTATTTGAAAAATAGAACCTGAAAGTTTATTCTTGGTCTGTAAAATATCAATATGTATTTGAAAAAAATCAATATATAGTTGAAATAGTATAATTTATTCAGGAACTGACAAAAATCAAATACAGCGAGAAAAATGTAAAGAAATAGTCCTGTGTCTGTGAGGATCTATTTTATGATGAATACAGAATTTCAATCAATGGAGGAAAGAATATACTACTCAAAAATGACACTGAGAAAAATTGGACGTGGAAAAATAGTAAATGAATTCCTTACACTACATGTAAACATAACTTTTTATAAAGATTTATTTCATTTATTTGAAAGAGTTACAGAGAGTGGTAGAGACAGAGAGAGAGGTCTTCCATCCACTGATTCACTCCCTAGACGGCCTCAACAGCCAAAGCTGTGCCAATCCGAAGCCAGGAGCCAGGAGCATCTTTTGGGTCTCCCACGCGGATGCAGGGGCCCAAGGACTTGGGCCATCTTCTGCTTTCCCAGAAGATAGAGGAGCATCCGGGACTAGAATCGGCACCCATATGAGATGCCGGCACTTCAGGCCAGGGTTTTAACCTGCTGCACCGCAGCGCCGGCCCCAGTAACTTTAATAGCTTCAAAAGCTAAACGGAAACTACAAATATAAAAATAATATAAAATAATTTATGAGGAGGCTTCAAAAGTTTCATGGAAAATGGGATTAAAATATGATACAAATTTTCAATGAGCTTTTTGAAGCCCCCTCATATATCACACAAAACTCAGGAACTATGTTTAAAAAGTCTGACATATTTGAAACTTATCTGGGACAAAAGATAACATAAATGAATCTGAAAGAGACATAACAGAGTATAGTCTAACAGACACAAGATTAAAATTCAGAACATATTAAAGGCCCCCACCAAAATACAGACAGAATAAGCTCTAGAGTTCTATAATACAGTGGGGTGATTATAATTCATAATAATGGGTCCTATGCTATATATATATGTGTGTGTGTGTGTGTGTGTGTGTGTGTGTGTGTTGAGAGATTGGATTATATCCCATAAAAATGTACACACAGGGGCCAATGCTATGGTTTAGTGGGTAAAGCCACCACCTATAGTACCAGCATCCTATATGAGCACCAGTTCAAGTCCTGGCTGCTCCACTTCTCATCCAGCTCCCTGCTGATGCACCTGGAAAAGCATTGGAGGATGGCCCAAGTGCTTGGGCCCCTGTACCTGCATGGGTGACCCAGAAGAAGCTCCTGGCTCCTGGCTCCTGGCTTCAGCTTGGTACAGTTCCGGCTGCTGCGGCCAACTGAGGAGTGAACCAGCATATGGAAGACCTCTCTCTCTCTCTCTGCCTCTCCTCTCTCTGTGTAACTCTTTCAAATAAATAAATAAATCTTTTAAAAAGTACCTATATTATATGTTAATCAAAAATGTTTAAAGATGAAATACTAAGATTATAAAACAGGGGCTGGCGCCTTGGCTCACTTGGTTAAACCTCTGCCTGCGGTGCCAGCATCCCATGTGGGCGCTGGGTTCTAGTCCTGGTTGCTCCTCTTCCAGTCCAGCTCTCTGCTGTGGCCTGGGAGGGCAGTGGAGGATGGCCCAAGTGCTTGGGCCCCTGCACCTGCATGGGAGACCAGGAGGAGGCTCCTGGCTTCGGATAGGTGTGGCGCCATCCGTAGCGGCCATTTGGGGAGTGAACCAATGGAATGAAGACCTTTCTCTCTGTCTCCCTCTCTTTCACTGTCTGTAACTCTACTTGTCAAATAAATAAGTAAATAAACAAAATTTTTTAAAAAAGAATAAAACAAATAGAACAGAAAGTATAAAAAGAATACTAGCAGAGAACTCATAAAGAATAAATGACAGGAAAATATGTTCAGCTTCAATGCCAACTAGGAACAAGCAAACTGAAAAATAGTAAGTGTTCATTGAATGATCATATAATTGGCAAGTTTACAAATAGTTGACCTTCTCCACTAACAGCAAGGACTAGGGACTACATTTTAAAATTTTCTTGAAATATAATTTACATACAAGCAAATACACTCATTTTAAGGTCAGTTCAATGAGTTTTAAAATAAAATAAACTTATAACCCACTCAAAATCTGGAAAAATTCCATCACCTCGCAATTTAGTATGAAAATTTACAGGCCAGCGCCACAGCTCAATAGGCTAATCCTCTGCCTGTGGTGCCAGCACACTGGGTTCTAGTCCCAGTCGGGGTGCCAGATTCTGTGCCAGTTGCTCCTCTTCCAGTCCAGCTCTCTGCTGTGGCCTGGGAGTTCAGTGGAGGATGGCCCAAATGCTTGGGCCATGCACCTGCATGGGAGACGAGGAGAAGCACCTGGCTCCTGGTTTCGGATCAGCGTGGTGCACACGCCGCAGTGCGCCAGACGCAGCAGCCACTGGAGGGTGAACCAACGGAAACAGGAAGACCTTTCTCTCTTTCCCTCTCTCTCACTGTCCACTCTGCCTGTCAAAAAAAAAAAAAAAAAAAAAAAGAGAGAGAGAGAGAGAAAGAAAAAAAAAGAAAATTTACAATCAAGATTTCATCTCCTGTCACTAAGCTGATTTTTTCCTATTTGAATTCTATCACTGCAGATCAGAATTTTCTGTTTGAATTGTTTTTAGAGTCATTGTTAGGTTACACAAATTAAAAAAAAAAAAAACCAGTGGCAAGCATAGGGCTCTCACTCACTCCTTCCATTCCAGTTATCCTCGATATTAACACCTTGCCTGAGGGTGGGACATTTGTACAAATTATGATCCAGTGCTGACACCTTATTAATTAAAGTCTACAGTTTCCTAAAGGAAACTATGTTTTGTAGATTTGAACGGATGTATAATGATTTGTATTCACCAATTCAGTATCAAAAAGAATAGCTTCACCTCCTAAAAATCCTCCATGGCTTTTAAAGAACTTAGTCTGATTTTTCCAAAGGAGGAAAATTTACTCCCCTACCCTGAAATCCCCTTGGAATTGATATCCTATTTAAAATATAACTTGTTAATGACCTCCTTTTAAATTGTGCAGTATCCAGGTTTTACAGTCTTAAATATGTTTAACTCATCTATGCTCATTTAATTACAATCCAAGTTGCAAATTCAAAAACCTAAAATAGGCACTCGTGAGCATAAAATTCCATTTAGTAACAAGTTAATGTTCAGCCTTTAAAATGATAATATTTCCTTTCCTTCAAAGGATTTCACAAAAATAGAGTAACATCAAAAATGTAAAGTTTATTGATAACTTGCAAAATAGTGAGAAGAGGAAAGAAATACTTCACGAGTGAAGTATCAACTAGTATATAGTTATAAATATTATTTCACTGAATCATGATGTAAATGACAATATATCATTTTTTCTCATTGCAATGATGATTGTCATGAATCTTCACTTTGCAATATTAATCTGTTTTCAAGAAAAATAAAATGAAATGAAAAAAAAAAACCTAACTCTGGCTCCCTCCCCAAGCTTGAGAGAACAACATTTAGGGCCCCAGGGATGACTTGAGTTCTTGGGTAAATACAAACCAAACTATTCTAACAAAACAGGATGAAAGCTCATTCTAGATTCAGGTCCATTAAAAAGGACAATGCAGAGGCAGGCACTGAGGCATAGTAGGCTAAACCTCTGCCTGTAGTGCCAGCATCCCACATGGGTGACAGTTCATGTCCTGGCTGCTCCACTTCCCATCCAGCTCCCTGCTGTGGCCTGGGAAAGCAGTAGAAGTTGGCCCAAGTGCTTGGGCCCCGCACCTGCATGGGAGACTCAGACGAAGGTCCTAGCTCCTGATTTCAGATCCGCCCAGCTCCAGCCTATGAGGCATCTAGGGAGTGAATCAGGGGATGGGAGACCTTTCTCTCTGCTGCTCAAATAAATATTTTTTTTTAAAAAAGCACAATGCAGAGAGGAAAACACAAGATAAATTAAAAAGGTTAAGAGACAGAATGATGTGAGTGCTTTATAGAGAGATAAGTAAAAAAAATTTTTTGAACAACAAATCCAGTTTAGAAGTAGCAGGAGACTGAGGTGTTTGGGTCTTAGTCCTTGTTGACGTGGGAGGAGGCAGTATCATTTAAATTGCAGTTATTGTTTTAAAAACATAGATGATAAGTAAGTGGTTTAATAACTTGAGACCAAAGTTTCTATTAAAATATCATAAAATACGCCTCTTCAAGGTGACCTGAAATTCACAAAGAGAAAAACTTTCCTAGCTGGTCACTGAGAACCCATTCCTGTGTTCAACTACACACTTCTCCTTTCTTACTTACTGAACAATTACATAGTGTTTCATTTAAACAGTTTCAAAAATAAGTCTGTATTAATATTTAAATATCAATAGATAAAATTATGTAATAATCCCAATCATCATGGGCAGAAGATGATTTTCTTTTTACAAATGACTCTGCCCAGGGCTCCCTTCATGTCTTGGTTCCTCAGGCTGTAGATGAAGGGGTTCAGCATGGGAGTCACCACAGTGTACATCAAAACCATGACAGTCTCCTTCACAGTAGAATTATTGGCTGATGGGATTAGGTAGAGACCAATAACTGTCCCATAGAACAACGACACCACAGACAGGTGGGAGCCACAGGTGGAGAAGGCCTTACGGATGCCCCGTGCAGAAGGAACCTTGATGATGGAAGACACAATCCTTGCATAGGATGTGATAATGAGTAGGAAAGGGATGACGAGAATGATGCCTCCCATGACAAATATCACCAACTCATTGACATGGGTGTCAGAGCAGGCCAACTTCAGAAGAGCAGACATATCACAGAAAAAGTGGGGGATCACATTATCTGCACAGAAAGACAGCCTGGCCATGAGCAGGGTGTGCAGCAGGGCATGGAACGTGGTCAGCACCCAGGACAGCACCACCAGGCAGAAGCAGAGCTTGGGGCTCATGATGCTGGTGTAGTGCAGGGGGAAGCAGATGGCCACATAGCGGTCGTAGGCCATGGCCACAAGGAGGTAGCTCTCCAGGTCTGCAAAAAACAGGAAGAAGTACATTTGGGCCAGGCATCCTGCATAGTGGATGGATGGGACTTGGCTCTGCATGATCTGCAGCAATTTGGGCATTGTGACAGAGGAGAAGCAGAGGTCAGAGAGGGACAAGTTGCTGAGAAACAAATACATGGGCGTGTGGAGATGAGAGTCCAGGTGAATGAGGACAATGATGAGGAGGTTCCCTATGACTGTGGTGAGGTACATGGCCAGGAACAGGACGTAGAAGAGGTTTTTGTGCTGTGGCTGGATGGGCAGGCCCAGGAGGAGGAACTCTGACACAGTGGTTTGGTTCTTTCCTGTCATGTTGTGTGGCTAGTACCTTTAGGAAGAAATAACAGTGTCCCCTAAAGCTTGAATTTAAAAATCAACATATTTCTATGATACATTATTTATTAAATGTTCTGTCAAAATACTTCCTTTCACTCACATCACAATATCGATGTCTTTACTCTTGATGTATGCAATTACAATCCATAGACATAAATGCCTTATTTCTTCATTTCTTTTTACATGTTACAGTATTCCTTTGTTTCTCAAACATTATTATCTATTTGTTCCTGAGACACAAATTTATTAGTTTACTTTCTGACCACTTGAAAACTATGATTGGCTCCTACTCTGTCTGTTTCTTACCTGTTAATTTTCCTCAAGGTTTTCTAAATATCATTTTCTTTCAACTTTATGTACACCTACAAGCAGAACCATGCCCTCCACTGTATTAGCTTACCATTTAAACACTAGTGTAGCTATCTATCTAACCCACAGAACTCTGTATCCCACCGCTCCATGATTATCTTCCTGTGGAGGGATCACAGACATCTTAAGCTCAACAGATCCCAAATGAAACTCAAGTCTTACCTAGTCCCTCTCCCAAACTTCTCCTTCTCCATTCTCACAATCAGTGAAAGGAATCCAGTATCAAATCAAAACTCTGTGAGTTTTATTTCATTCATTTCTCCTCTCATCATCAACTCCAATCTAACATAGCCTATAGATTCTACACTTAGCTCTCTGATCATCCACTCTGTATCCAAACACACGATCCTAGGCCAGGCCGACATCTTAACTGAAATGGATGGTTAAAACAGCTGCTCAATTCATCTCCCTGTTTCTCTGCTTCAGGGCTTTTCCCCTTCAACAATCTTTTTCTCCCATTGTGGTGTTCTTACATCTTTCTCCTGACTAAGTATTTCAGAGGATTCTCATTGCTCTTAAGATAACGGCAAAATTCCTTTCACGGGCAGGAGTGGTGCTCTAGGACCTGACTCTTGCCGACCTCCACACTATCATCTGACCCCACTCTCCAGCAGTGATGGACTTAAAAGTGATCATTTCTTGCCTCCAGCATTTTGCACCTGCTGTTCCTCCTAACTAGCATCTATTCCCTCTGCTCCCTTTCTACCTGATTTACCCCCAGTTATTCTTCTATGTAGATGACATTTACTCAGCTAAACCTTTCATGTCTCACCAGACTTCTTAAGATTTGCTCCTATGTTACCACTGTTCCCAGTACTCATCCCATAGCACTCACGTCCTAGATCACTAGTTTAATCTGACTTCCCCCCAGACTGCAAGCTCCGTGTAGGAAGGCCATGCCATGCCTGCAGTAGAGCTGGCAGCTGGCATGGTACCCAGATAGGACCTATGTTTCATTACTTACTTATATCATTTTCCTTCAAGTTGAGACATACTTATGAATTCCTCAGTCTTCAAAGGCTACAAACTCTCATTAAAGTTAGAATTAACAGTCCTACTAAATCCTCCAGAACTAAAACCAGATTTAACCATTTGGGGCTAAATTTAGACTATTACTAGGTAGATGTAATTTTGTACCCACAGAAAACATGAGGGTACCTCAGTTATACCATTCATTTCACCAATGCAGATGACTCATTCTAAGCATCCTAATGTTTCTACTGCACACATCATTGGCATTGGCGTGGGAAAAAACAAATACAATTGTGGGCTCGGCATTGTGGTGCAGTGAGTTAAGGCACTGCCTGGGACTTCAGCATCCCAAATGGGAGCATCAGTTCAAGTCCCAGCTGCTCTGCTTCGATACAGCTCCTGCTACTGTGCCTTGGAAGGCAACAGGAGATGACCCAAGTGCTTGGGCCCTTGCCCCCCACATGGTAATGCCACATGGAGTTCTTGGCTCCTGGCTTTGACCTGACCCAGATCTGGCTGCTGTAGCCATTTAGGGAGTGAACCATCATATATAAAATCTCTCTCTCTCTCTCTCTCTCTCTCTGTGTGTGTGTGTGTGTGTGTGTGAGAGAGAGAGACACTTTGCCTTTGAAATAAGTAAATAGTTTTTAAAATAAATATGGTAATTTTAGAAATTATTGGAGAAACAGAAAGATAAATGATCATTTCTACCCTCAAGCTCTAAACTGAGTTCTATCTAAGATGTCCAAAGCCCATTGTAATGGTTAATTTAATGTATCAATATGGGTAGGTCCTTGTACCTTGTTTTAGACAAATACCAGTCCAGATGTTACTATGAAGGTATTTTGAAACATGATAAACATTTAAATGAGCAGACTGAGTAAAGCATATTAGCATACATAATGTGGTGAACCTCATAGAATATGTTGAAAGCCTAAGGAGAAAAAGCAGAGGTCCCTTGAAGAACAAAGAATTCTGCCTCCAGACTGCCTTTGGATGCAAGACTAAGGCTGTAACATCAACTTTTCCCTGGATTTCCAGCCTCCTGACCTGCCCTGCATATTCTAGACTTTGCAGTTCCAACAACTGCATGAGATAGAATTCCTGTGCATAAATCTCCCCCACTTGCTCTTGTTCTATCATCTATTATCTATCTACCTACCTATCTCTATCTATCTATCAATCACCCATCTATATGATATGGTTCTGACTTCTGGAGAATGCTGACTTAAATACTGCCCTTTTTGTATCAAAGCTGACTGAGAAATCAGAGGAGGATCATTAAGAGATGTTGGAATATCCTTCAATGAAAATATGTAACTGGTCTCACCTGCTGGGATCTTCATCCTCCTGACAGTCCTTAAGCTGCACTGACAGTTTTACAGTTGGACATTATGTTATGGAATTACACTGGGAAGAAACATTAGGGGAAATCATTCACCAGTTTTCTCAAAAGTAACTGAGTAAAGTAGTCAGACCCAACCTGGTGTCAAAAGTCTAACTAGGAATCACAGACCAGAGATATCCCTTGCAGGTGCTACCACTGATGGTGAAATTAGCTTCACTACCTTCCTCTCCTACACTGGACAAAAGAATAACCTAGGATAGAACTTCTAAAGTGTAATGTCTGTGAAAACCCGCCAGGCATTCTGTAACAATGCTGATTCTCATTCTCTAGTTCAGATTGAAGATTTTTTTTTTATTTTTATTTTTTGACAGGCAGAGTGGACAGTGAGAGAGAGAGACAGAGAGAAAGGTCTTCCTTTGCCGTTGGTTCACCCTCCAATGGCCGCCGCGGCCGGCGCGCTGCGGCCGGCACACCGCGCTGATCCGATGGCAGGAGCCAGGAGCCAGGTGCTTTTCCTGGTCTCCCATGGGGTGCAGGGCCCAAGCACTTGGGCCATCCTCCTCTGCACTGCCTGGCCACAGCAGAGAGCTGGCCTGGAAGAGGGGCAACCGGGACAGAATCCGGCGCCCCGACCGGGACTAGAACCTGGTGTGCCGGCGCCGCTAGGCGGAGGATTAGCCTAGTGAGCCGATTGCAGATTTTAAGTGAAGACCCAGAGGATGGCAATGCTGCGGTCCATGGACTGCACTTGAGGAGTAAGGTCATACATTGCCTTTAAATTACAATACTGCGTTTTCCCCAGAGCAGTTTAACTACAATTTCTGAATGGAAGTCTGTTCAATGTTTCTTAAAACTATAGATTATTTTTAAATAAAACAAGACTTAATAGCTACTGCATTGAAGCCTACCTCACAGAACCATCGTTGCACTGAAATGATGCAATCCTGTAAGAACACATTGCACAGGAAGTTTTACGTAGGATGATATCTCTAAAACAGTGTAACTGGCCGACCTTAGTCAAAATACTTCCAGATTGCTGGGAAGTCTTGGCAGAGAAGTGGAGCAGAGGAAAGCTAATCATATCTAAAGAACTATCCAGCAGATCATACAACTCGGAAAACCAAAACCCACAGGTTGGATGGACACTAAGGCCCATTCCCCCTCCTGCCCAACTTACCCAGGCTGTTTGAGGGGGACTCCAGGGCCTGATCCATAATTCTACTCTACTTTATTCATTATGGGCATGTGATGTGACAGCCTCTGTGGTCACCACCAATGTCTGCACCATCCTCTTACATCTCTCGTTCCACTCATCTTAGGCCTAAGGGGACTTGCATCCTGGAGGAGTCCAGATCCAGGAGGAATTCATTAAAGACAAAGGAGCTGCCTGGGACCTCTCTGGGACAGATAGTCTGAGTCCTTCAGGGGAAACTGATTACAGCCACTGGTCGCACCTGACTACTTGGAAGAAGGTGGGGTGGGGAGAAACTTGTCATGGATGCTTGATCATTTCCTGTTTACACCTGGAGGCTAGTCCCGCGTGGCTGCAGCCTACATTTTATGGGTGAAGAAAAATGGTTGGAGAAGCCACAAAGTTAATCAGACTGAGAATGTTCTAAAATATCTCAAGAGTGTCAGAGTTTACACAAGAAGCTTTCAGTGGGCTTTAAGCCAAATACCACCCTGAAAGACACATACTTTGGAAAGATTTCCAGGAGGCAATCTCTCACTAAAACTCAATTCCCCAAAAACACAGCACAGGCGAGGTAAACCCGCCACTAACAGGAGTCAGACTTCTGTGGCCCAACCACATGCATATCTACAGAAAGGACAGAAATAAGAGAAAAGATGAACTCTCCAAGATCCCGCCCGATTCTTCATTAAGTCAAGACGGAAACACACACCCATTTTCCCAAGGGCCCTCTGCACGTCCCCTTCTCTCTGAGGAACTGGATTGTCTGCCTCTGGTGCACATAAGGCAGAATCTTCTTAACACAAGTGCGTGGATTGTTAATACCTCCATGAGTCTGAAAGGACCCCAGGTTCCTCTGCAGCTGTTTTCTAGCATTCGCCAGCCCCTGGATCTGGACTGATTGGAATATTTCATTTCCTCCCTGTGCCTCTGGCCCTCCCACCTCTCCTTCCTGCCTTCTACCACTCTTGGATGAATGGGTTTTGCAATTCTAGTGGTTGTGTTTTGTGCATTTGTTGTTGTTGTTTTTCTGTGAAACACATGCACTGGATGTGGGAGATAAAGGAAAACCTCAGTTGTTCCTGGTCACTCCCTTTATAACGATTACTATTTTGTTTCCTGTAACTCAGGGTAGGTTTTGTCTGTCCCGCTCCACTGGGATAAACGGACAACTAGCCTTAGAGATGGGAGGGGAGGAAGAAAACCCCACAGCCAGATCTGTGGATTTCTGAGGAGTGGGTTTTTTCCTCCCCTTGAAGTGGATAAAACTTTTTTCACTGTTACATTAAAGTTCCCCAGATGTGGGGAAGTGCCAGTTATAGGCAAGTGCCAGCACAACACAGAAGACTCACAGTACTTGTTAGTCACTACTGATTCTTTCTGCTATTTTTTTTCAAGATTTTATTTATTTATTTGTGAGGTAGAGCTACAGACAGTGAGAAGGAGAAATGGAGAGAAATGTCTTCTGTCTGTTGGCTCATTCCCCAAATGGCTGCAATGGCTGGAGCTGTGCCAATCCGAAGCCAAGAGCCAGGTTCTTCCCCCTGGTCTCCCATATGAGTTCAGGGGCCCAAGGACTTGGGCCATCCTCCACTGCTTTATCAGGCCACAGCAGAGAGCTGGATTGGAAGAGGAGCAGCCAGGACTAGAACCAGCACCCATATGGGATGCCGGTGCCACAGGTGGAGGATTAACCTACTATGCCATGGCGCAGGTCCCTGTCTGCTATTGTTAAAAAGTATTTATTTATTTATTGAAATCAGAGTTACAGAGAGGCAGAGGCAGAGAGAGAGAGAGAGAGGTCTTCCATCCACTGGTTTACTTCCCAGATGGCCAAAATGGCTGGAGCTGTGCCAATCCAAAGCCAGGAACCAGGAGCTTCTTCCTAGTCTCCCACGTGGGTGGAGAGGCCCATGGATTTAGGCCATCTTCTGCTGCTTTCCTGGGCCAAAGCAGAGAGCTGGATTGGAAGTGGAGCAGCCTGGAGTCGAACCAGCACCTATATGGGATGCCGGCACTGCAGGCAGCAGCTTTACACGCTACGCCACAGCACTGGACCTTTGCTATTTTGAGAAATATTTGGTGCTACAATTAGGAACTGGAAGGATAAATTTATTAAATCTGTAAAAACAAAAGTCAAGGCTGGTGCTGTGGCATAGTAGGCTAAACCTCCACCAGTGATGCCAGCATCCCATATGGGCATCGGTTTGAGTCCTGGCTACTCTACTTCTGATCCACCTCTCTGTTGTGACCTGGGAAAGCAGTAGAGGATGGCCCCAGTGTTTGGGCCTCTGCACCCACTGTAGGAGACCTGGACGAAGCTCCTAGCTCCTGCTTTCAAACTGGCCCAGCGCCAACCATTGTGGCCACTGGGGAGTGAGCCAATGGATGGAAGACCTTTCTCTCTCTTTCTCTCAAATAAACAAAAACTTAAAAAGTCACAGACAATGTAAAGCAATTAATAGCTATACCATGAGCAAGTATTGGAAGATTCAATATTTGCATAATATTGGCTACTCTGAACTGTTCTAGTGAGTCAAAATGCCAATAAAACATTTTAGCAGGAATTTTCATGCACAGATTGATGATCTGGTTGTAAAAGTTATAACTAAAGGTAAAGAAACTAAAAAGTAAAATTTATTTTCAAAGAGAAAAAATAGAAGGAGTCACCATGTCTAGTTTCCAGATTATTAAATTACAATTCATAGGAAAGTGTAGTGTCAAAGAAAGGATAGTAATATGCATCAGTATTGAGTGTGTATAAGAGAATGGAGACAGCAGAGACTGATATACCCATGTATCTTCTGTTGATTTGCACCTTCCAAAGATGCAGAAAAGGAAATTCAATGGAATGTACCCTTTTCAACAAATGATGCTGGGAAAATGAATTTCTATAGGCAAAGAAATAGCTTCAATACATACCTCACATTCTTTACAATAATGAATAGAAAATGGATCACAGACCTTAATGTCTGTATGAATGGCAAGAATATTCCCCATCACATCCCCCTACTCTGTGAAGCCAAAGACCCGAGAGGAGAAGCAGGAAACGTGGAGCAGGGCTGAGCTAAGTTACTTTCCAGTTGCATCCGCTAAAGCCAGCTGAACGTGGTGCACAACTGCTTGCTGCAGCTGTGACTATATAAGAAATGAGACTAAGGGAAGCTAAAACAGTGCCCTAGAAGCATGCAGTTCTCAAGGGATGCATTTTCTGCATGGGGAGGGATAATGACAGTTTCACTGAATTGGAATTTGAGTCCACCTTTCAGACATTATGGGGCCTTTTTTATGTAAACTTTTTTTTGTTTTTTTTTTTATATCTTACATATATTAAATTTTTTTAAACTTTTATTTAATAAATATAAATTTCAAAAGTACAACTTTCGGATTATAGCAGCTTTTTCCCCACATAACCACCCTCCCACCCACAACCATCCCATCTCCCACTCCCTCTCCCATCCTATTCGTCATCAAGATTCATTTTCAATTATCTTTATATACAGAAGATCAACTTAGTATATACTAAGTAAGGATTTCAACAGTTTGCACCTACACAGAAACACAGAGTATAAAGTACTGTTTGAGTACTAGTTATACCGTTAATTCACATAGTACAACACATTAAGGACAGAGATCCTACATGGGGAGTAAGTGCACAGTGACTCCTGTTGTTGACTTAACAAACTGAACTCTTGTTTATGGCATCAGTAATCACCCTAGGCTTTTGTCATGAGCTGCCAAGGCTATGGAAGCCTCTTGAGGTCACCAACTTCGATCTTATTTAGACAAGATAGTCAAAGTGGAAGTTCTCTCCTCCCTTCAGAGAAAGGTACATCCTTCTTTGATGGCCTGTTCTTTCCACTGAGTCCTCACAGAGATCTTTCATTTAGGTCATTTTTTTTTACACGAAGAGATAGGATTGTATTTAGTGCAAAGAACAGTTAAAGAACATCTAATACAGTACAGGCAAATCTTTCCAACAGAAACTTCAAAAGAAGCCTATTGTTCAATGAGCAAATATGGGGAACATGTTCAGTGTTCTTGGTAATCATGAAAATTCAAGTGAAGTCACTACCTGGTACCACCATACACCAATAAGAAATATAAACAGAAATGCCATGGGACAGGGGATTGGGAAACCCACATTCCATGTAAAAGCACCTGGCTTTGAGTCCTGTGTGCGCTTCAGAGCCAACATTCTAATGCGCACCCTAGGAAGCTGAAGCTGGCTCAAGTACTTGGGTTACCCAGGGGAGACCTGGCTGGGGTTACAGGCTCCTGGCTTTGGTATGGTCCATCCCTGGCTCTTTGAGGTGGGTCAGCAGATGCAAGATGCCCCTCCTTCTTTCCCCTGCTTCTTTTGGTCATTCTGCCTTCCAAATAATATCTTAAAAATTAAATTAAAACAAAGTTAAAATGGCAAGAAGCATGGACATGGAGCACAGTGGTCAGGACACTGCTTGCCTCCCATATCAGAGTTCACGTCCCAGCTCCACTCCCAGTTCAGCTTCTTGTTAATGTGCACCCTGGGAGATAGCAGATAACGGCTCAAGTACTTGGGTCCCTGCTACCCATGAGAGAGGCACAGATTCAGTTTTAGCCTCTTGGCTTTGGCTTGGCCCAGCTTGGATTTGGTGGATATTTGGGAAGAGAACAAGCACAAGGAACATTTGTGTCTCTGTGATTTTAAAATAAAAATTTTGAAGTTTTAAAAATGACAGGAAATACCAAACTTTAGCAAGAATATATAAAAAACCAAAATCTCATATCCTGGTGAAGGTGTTAAAATTGGTACAAACATTTTAGACAACTGTTTGGTAGTAGCTACTTAAGCAGAATAGATAAGCCTACATACCAACAATTCCATTTTTATGGATATACTCCCAATTCATAAGTATATATCAATGACAAATTCCAGAACCTATATACCAGTAACAGTCATAATAGCCCCAACCTTAAGACCACCTACATTCCCATTAAGAATAGAACAATTCCATGAGGTTGTCACTGTGGTGAAATGCCTTATATACTCTCATGGGCTTTTTAGACAGATCCAAATGCCTTAAGGGCTGATTCTGAGGCCAGAGTGCTGTTTAAGACATCTGCCATTCTGTGAGTCTGCTATGTATCCTGCTTCCCATGTTGGATTGTTCTCTCCTTTTTAATTCTATCAGTTAGTAGTAGCAGACACTAGTCTTTTTATGTGATCCCTTTGACACTTAAGCCTATCATTATGATCAATTATGAACTGAAACTGATCACTTTGACTAGTGAGATGGCATTGGTACATGCCACCCTGATGGGATTAGATTGGAATCCTCTGGCACGTTTCTAACTTATATTTAACAAGAACACTTTTCAGTTAAATTTAAACACCTAAGAATAATTGTGTGTTAATTAAAGAGTTCAACCAATGGTATTAAGTAGAACAAAAAAATACTAAAAGGAATAAAGTAGTAACTTGTTCCTTGACATTCAGGACAAGGGATGATCAAGTCATTGTTTCTCATAGTGTCCATTTCACGTCAACAGGTTTCATTTTAGGTGCACAGTCAGTTGTCACTGATCAGGGAGAACATATGATATTTGTCCCTTTGGGACTGGCTTATTTCACTCGGCATGATATTTTCCAGATTCTTCCATTTTGTTGCAGATGACCGGATTTCATTGTTTTTTCCTGCTGTATAGTATTCTGTAGAGTACATATCCCATAATTTCTTTATCCAGTCTACTGTTGATGGCATTTAGGTTGATTCCATGGCTTAGCTATTATGAATTGAGCTGCAATAAACACTGGGGTGCAGGCAACTCTTTTATTTGCCAATTTAATTTCCTTTGGGTAAATTCCAAGGAGTGGGATGGCTGGGTTGTATGGTAGGGTTATATTCAGGTTTCTGAGGAATCTTCAAACAGACTTCCATAGTGGCTTTACCAGTTTGCATTCCCACAAACAGTGGGTTAGTGTCCCTTTTCCCCCATATCCTCGCCAGCATCTGTTGTTGGTAGATTTCTGAATGTGAGCCATTCTAACCGGGGTGAGGTGAAACCTCACTGTGGTTTTGATTTGCATTTCCCTGATTGCTAGTGATCCTGAACATTTTTTCATGTGTCTGTTGGCCATTTGGATTTCCTCCTTTGAAAAATGTCTGCTGAGGTCCTTGGCCCATCTCTTAAGTGGGTTTTTTGTTTTGTTGTTGTGGAGTTTCTTGATCTCTTTGTAGATTCAGGTTATTAACCCTTTATCTGTTGCATAGTTTGCAAATATTTTTTCCCATTCCATTAGTTGCCTCTTCACTTTCCTGACTGTTTCTTTTGAAGTACAGAAACTTCTCAATCTGATGTAATCCCAATTGTTAATTTTGGCTTTGACTGCCTGTGGCCTCCAGGTTCTTTTCCAAGAAGTCCTTGCCTGTGCCTATATCTTGCAGGGTTTCTCCAATATTCTCTAATAATTTGATGGTGTTGGGTCGTAGATTTAAGTCTTTAATCCATGTTGAGTGGATTTTTGTGTAAGGTGAAAGATAGGGGTCTTGCTTCATGCTTCTGCACGTGGAAATCCAGTTTTCCAGCACCATTTGTTGAATAGACTGTCCTTGCTCCAGGAATTGGTTTTAGATCCTTGATCAAATATAAGTTGGCTGTAGATGTTTGGGTTGATTTCTGGTGTTTCTATTCTGTTCCATTGGTCCATCCATCTGTTTCTGTACCAGTACCATGCTGTTTTGATTATAAAAGCCCTGTAGTATGCCCTGAAATCTGGTAATGTGATGCCTCCAGCTTTGTTTTTGTTGTACAAGATTGCTTTAGCTATTCGAGGTCTCCTGTGCCTCCATATGAATTTCAGCATCATTTTTTCCAGATCTGAGAAGAATGTCTTTGGTATTTTGATTGGTATTTCATAGAGTCTATAAATTGCTTTTGGGAGAATGGACATTTTGATGATATTGATTCTTCCAATCCATGAGCATGGAAGATTTTTCCATTTTTTGGTATCCTCTTCTATTTCTTTAAGATTTTGTAATTCTCATCGTAGAGATCTTTGATGTCCTTGGTTAAGTTTATTCCAAGGTATTTCATTGTTTTTCTGGCTATTGTGAATTGGGTTGATCTTAGAAGTTCTTTCTCAGCCATGGCATTGCCTGTGTATATCCTGCTACTTCGCCAAACTCTTCTATGAGTTCCAATAGTCTCCTAATAGAGTTCACTGGATACCCTAAATAAAGAATCATATCATCTGCAAAGAAGGATAGTTTGACTTCTTCTTTCCCAATTTGTATCCCTTTAATTTCTTTTTCTTGCCTAATGGCTCTGGCTAAAACTTCCAGTACTATATTGAATAGCAGTGGTGAGAATGGGCATCCCTGTCTGGGACCAGAAATCAGTGGAAATGCTTCCAACTTTTCCCCATTCAATAGGATGCTGGCCGTGGGTTTTTCATAAATTGCTTTGATTGTGTTGAGGAATGTTCCTTCTATACCCAATTTGCTTAGAGTTTTATCATGAAAGGGTGTTGTATTTTATCAAATGCTTTCTCTGCGTCTTTGAGATAATCATATGGTTTTTCTTCTGCAGTCTGTTACTGTGGTGTATCACATTGATTGATTTGCAAACATTGAACCATCTCTGCATACCTTGGATAAATCATGGGGGGCCTTTTTAAAAAAGAATTATTGCTTATTTATTTGAAAGGCAGAGTTACAGAAAGATGAAAGATAGAGAGAAAAAGATCTTCCATCAGCTGGTTCATTCTCCAAATGGTTGTAATGGCTAGGGCTTGGCCAGGCCAAAGCCAGGAGCCTGAAATTTCTTCCAGGCTCCCACATGGGTTCAAGGGCCCAAACACTTGGACCACCTTCCACCGCCTTCTCAGGAGTATTAGCAGTGAGCTGTATTGGAAGTAGAGCAACCAGGACTCGAACCAACATCCATATGGATTCCAGCATCTCAGGCAAAGGCTAACATGCTATGCTATAATGCCAGCCCCTTTGGAGGTCTTTTATAAAACAATATTCAAAAGCAGCATTTCCATTCTGCCTGAGATAACTGATGTTAATTACCAAGGAGAAATTGGGCTGCTGTACCTACAAGAACAGGGAGGACCATGTCTGAAATCCTGGGGAATTTTTTAGATACTACTTAGTATTCCATGTCCATTAAAAAAATTGGTGAAAACTGTAAAAATAACCATGAAATCCAATAAAGATACACTTACTAGGAATAACATTTTCATTCTACCACTACATAAAGATCCTCATCCAGCTGATATTGGACACTGGGAAGGTGTACATGGAGTGGGTACTGAAAAAAGTAATTACAAATGTCACACATGGGCTCCTGATCAACGGCAGGCACAGGAAGAACTTGGGATCAGGGACTAATGGGAGATATTTAGAGAGTGATAGGGATGCTGGTGGTGGTAGGTGTTGTTAAAGTTTTCCTGGGGAGCTAAGGAGCTGAAAGTAGATAAATGGAGTGGGAATCTGGATTTGTCATTTAATCACATCCTGAAGGAGAACTGAATATTACTGGGAAGGTTCATCTTTTCTCTTCTTCCTGTGCTTCTTACATATCTGCATATGGTTGGACCATAGATGGCTGATTCTTGTTAAAGGCGGTTTTTCTCTCATGTAGCACCACTGACAGGGAGTTGGGTTGTAGTGAGAAATACTGACACCCAGGGATCAGTGCCCTTTGTGGTGGTACTCAACCCAAGGGCCACAGATGGCTTATTGTTCACAGGACAAAACCTAAATTCTTGCATGGCTAAGATATCTAGAACATTCATAAGCTGGCCCTCCCTGCTTTTATGGCTTCTCCAACCATTCTTCACCTCCCAAAATACTTGCTCCAGCCACACAGGCTACTCTCTATTCTCTAACAGGAAATGGTTAAGCATCTACCCAGGAACTTCCCTTCACCCTTACCTTTTCCCAAAGTAGTCAGGTGACTATAATCAGTCACCACTCTGAAAGCCTTTGTCCTGAATAAGTCCTGCAATTACTTCGTCTTTAATGAGTTACTCTAGGTTCTGGACTCCTCTGGGATGCAGAGCCCCTTAGGCTCAGGCATGGGTAGAACGAGACATGTAAGAAGGGGTGATGCAGACGTAGGTAATGACTACAGAGGCTGTAATGAATGAAGGGCAGCAGGATCTTGGGTCAAAACCCTGGAGTCACCCTCAGACACCCTGAGTAAGTTGGGCAGGAGGGTGAATAAGCTGGTGCCCTAGTGTCCTTCCAACTTAAGGTCTTGGTTTCCCAGCTTGTAATGATGCTTTGTGGGACAGTTCTTCAGTATATCTTTCCTCTTCTCCATCTCTCTGCCTCTCGAGACTGTACTGCCCTGTAGAAATCTTTTTTATTAATGTTGCAGTTATAATTTTTGTTGGTGACAGTGTTCATTAATAATTGTTGTGCAATGCCTTCTCTGTCATATCATTTCAATAGGATGACTGCTCTGTGAGCACCCTTTAATGCAGCTGTTTTAAGCCCTGTCTTTTAGAATCATCTATGTACATTTAAAAATTTTGCACAGGCCTCCCTCAATTTGTAATTCAATATAAATGAAAGGCCTAGTAAAGTAATATTTAATCACTTATAGAGTTTATTTCTCTATTTGGAAGGCAGAGACAGAGAATGCTCCCAGGTGCTGATTCACTCCCTAAATGCTCACAATGACCAAGCCCAAAGCCAGAAGCTGGGAACACAAGCCAGGTCTCCCATGTGGGTTACAGGAACCCAATTACTTGAATTATCGTCGCTACTTCCCAGCATCTGCACTGGAAGGAAACTGGAGTCAGGATCTGGACCTAGGAATCAAACCCAGGTACTCCTATCAGGGATGTGGGCATCTTAACTCAGGACTTTATGGGAGTGATGATTCTAGCTTGATAGAGTTGTTCTGTCTTTAAGCTGGGGAATGGCAGGCAGCTAACAAATGTTAATGACACCTGGATCATATTCAGGTGCCTTACCCATTGTGGGCTCTGCTGAACTCAAGAGGATCCTCACCTGAATGGAGTTCACTGTATAAGGTGAGGTGACTGGCTGCAAACTAATGATCTAGGGTATTGAGTGTTACAGTGTGAGTACAGGCTGGGGTGAAAGTATAGCATCAGGTCTGGAAACACAAGGAAGGTTTAGCTGAGCAAATGATATGTAATATATATGAATAAGTACAGGTAAGCCAGGTTAAACGGGAGCAGAGGGGAAAGGGTGCTAGGTGGAAGGAAAAGCGAGTTCAAAGGTTTGGAAGTAAGAAATTATGTTTAAGTCCATCATTGTTCTAGAGTGGGACGCAAGAGTCATTGTGGGGGCCGGTGCTATAGTGCAGCAGGTTAAAGCCCCAGCCTGTGTTATCAGCATCCCATATGGGCGCCCATTCGAGTCCTGGTTGCCCCACTTGCTATCCAGCTCTCTGTTACGGCCTGAGAAAGTAGCAGAAGATGGCTCAAATGCTTGGGCCCCTGCACTTACATGGGAGACGCAGAAGAAACCCCTGGCTCCTGGCTTCAGATCAGCTCAGCTATGGCCGTTGAGGTCATCTGGGGAGTGAAGCAGTGGATGGAAGACCTTTCTCCCTCTCTCTGGCTCTACCTCCCTCTTAATTGTCTTTAAAATAAAATAAATCTTAAAAAAATAAAAAGAATCATTGTGGAGCCAGATGAGAATATGGAGGTAGGCACAAGTATCACAATGAAACATAATTTGTATCCTTCAAAGGGTCTTTGACTTTAAGAGAAGTGAGCACTCACTGAAATGTTAGTAAGAAAAGAAATGATCAGATTTTCACCTTAGAGTTCCCCCCACTGTATGAATGAAACATTCAAGGAGAAGGGCATTGATCAGGAAGGCAAAGATATTAATTCAGAGGCTGTTTCAACAGTCCAGGGGAGAGAACATGCCATCCTGATCTGGCAGTGTGGTGTTGGTGTAAGAAGTAGAATGAGATGAGAGAGTGGAGGAGGAAGAGGGTGGAAGAGTGAAAGGTGAGATCATGAGTTTCCTTCGAGATCTGTTGTGCTTAACATGCCTGTGACACATCCACAGAAGATAATTATTGAGCAATAGGATTCAGAATTACCTGGATGAGAAAGACATTTAAGTCTGATAGTTAAATGATAACCTAAGACATTGAGTAGATGACTTTTTCATGAGGTATACAATTTCTTGGGATATATGATTCACACAGAATTATAAAAGAATGATGTTTACAAAAAGCCCTGAGGAAAACCAACATATAAGATACTGAAAGGGGTGCTGGCATTGTGGTGTAGCAGGTAAAGCCACTGCCTATAATACTGGTATCTTGCATGGGCACCATATCCAGGTGCTCTACTTCTAATCAAGCTCCCTGTTAGTGGCCTGGGGAAAGCAGTAGAAGATGGTCCAATGTTTGGGCCCCTGTCACCCATGTGGGAGACCCAGAGAAAGCTCTTGGCCCTAACTTTGGTCTGGCTCAGCCCTGACTATTGCGGCCATCTAAGGAATGAACCAGTAATTGGAAAGTCTCTGTCTTCTACCACCCTCTGTAACTCAGACTATCAAATAAATATCTTTTTTAAAAACAAGTACTGACAGAGCAGGAGTGAATTACACTTATCAAGGATGCCCAACCAGGTGGGTAAAAGGAAAACTAACATATTTTATGTCTCAGAAGCAAATAGAAAAGTATGTTTTAGAAATGATGGAATATAGTTAACATGTTAAAGAGATGTGAAGAAAATAGGTTGTTTATAATTATATAGATTCTGTGCTCGCTTCGGCAGCATGTATAATTATATAGATTCTAATTACAGAAATTTGAAATTTAGAAATTACTTTCATTGTGACGAGACTGAAAGGAAACATCTTTTCAGATAATGTATCATAGTAATATAATCAATGTAAGTTCAAGTTTTGTTGGACATGGTTATTTCCTCTTAAAGGTACTAGCAACAAACATGATAGGAAACCAAACCACTGTGTCAGAGTTCCTCCTCCTGGGCCTGCCCATCCAGCCACAGCACAAAAACCTCTTCTACGTCCTGTTCCTGGCCATGTACCTGACCACAGTCATAGGGAACCTCCTCATCATCATCCTCATTCGACTGGACTCCCATCTCCACACGCCCATGTATTTGTTTCTCAGCAACTTGTCCCTCTCTGACCTCTGCTTCTCCTCTGTCACAATGCCCAAATTGCTGCAGATCATGCAGAGCCAAGTCCCATCCATCTCGTACTCCGGCTGCCTGGCCCAAATATACTTCTTCCTGTTTTTTGGAGACCTGGAGAACTTCCTCCTTGTGGTCATGGCCTACGACCGCTATGTGGCCATCTGCTTCCCCCTGCACTACACCAGCATCATGAGCCCCAAGCTCTGCTTCTGCCTGGTGGTGCTGTCCTGGGTGCTGACCACGTTCCATGCCCTGCTGCACACCCTGCTGATGGCCAGGCTGTCTTTCTGTGCAGACAACAGGATCCCCCACTTTTTCTGTGATATGTCTGCTCTTCTGAAGTTGGCCTGCTCTGATACCCATGTCAATGAATTGGTGATATTTGTCATGGGAAGCACATTTCTTGTCATCCCCTTCCTACTCATCACCATGTCCTATGTAAGGATTGTGTCTTCCATTATCAAGGTTCCTTCTGCACGGGGCATCCATAAGGCCTTCTTCACCTGTGGCTCCCACCTGTCTGTGGTGTCATTGTTCTATGGGACAGTTATTGGTCTCTACCTAATCCCATCAGCCAATAATTCTACTGTGAAAGAGACTGTCATGGCTATGATGTATACTGTGGTGACTCCCATGCTGAACCCCTTCATCTACAGCCTGAGGAACCAAGACATAAAGGGAGCCCTGGGAAGAATTGACTGTGGAAAGAAGACTCTCTTCTCTCTAGGATGGTAACAAGTATTTTTACACAATTTTATCCTTTACGTATACTTAATTGATGCTGAAATATTATTCCAAGTTTTTACTGTACCAAGGAACCTCTGTTAAAATGGTGTACTACAATATGCCTGTCCTGTAGTTCAAAAGAGAGTCTGACCTTGGAGACATGGCCATACTTCCTCTGACCTCCCCAGATGACCTTGGAGAGGCATAGTTTAAGAACCACTACTTTAAATAACTCCGTGAATACATATATAAACAATAAAATGATTACTAGTCTATGTTTAGATTGAGGGTTTTTTTAACTTCCACGTATGAGAGGTTGGGTTAGGGGTTTTTCAAATCAAGAGTAAGAAGGCACAAGCTACTAGTGCTACACAGCATAGTGGGGGTGCCTACATAGTTCACAATAACATTTTCATGCCTTTTTAGTAAACAGAAGACAGGAGCTCCAAGGCTCTAATCATAAAGTAAAGACAGGAAAAATTATTTGTCCTGATTTTATTACTATGCGTTGTATACATGCATTTAAATATAACACTGTACATATCACACCATAAATATGTCTAACTGTCGTTAACCAAAATTTTAAAGAATGGTTAAGTTTCAAATGCTTGAAAAGACATGCTTTATTATATTATCTGGAATTATGTTTTGAATATTGCATTTTAAATAGTCCTCTGTAATCTTATAGTGCTTGTAATCAATACTAAATAATATCCAAACATCTGAACCTCCAGCCTTCCTTCAATGTCTCCTATATATATCCTTCTTCAAAAGTGCTCACATCATTTTATCTCTTAACTTTCCCCCCATTTTGATTTATTTTCATGTCTACATAGTCTTTTTTGATCCAGCCTGACCTTTAGTTGATCTAACCCTTTGACACAGTGATGTATTTTGTGTCTACTTGTCAATTAACTAATACTCAGGGGCCTTGGAATTTTTGCTTCCCCAGGAATACAGAAAGACACTACAAGCTGGCAAAATTTTCACTTTTTAAGGATGCCTCTTACTTTGGACTTTACAAAAGAAATTCATGTCTGTGTTTTTATTCTACTCTCATGACAACTAGAGCTTTTCAATAGTACTGAAAAACCCACCCAGAACAATTAGGAAATGAAAGAATTGAAAGATATCTGAATTAGAAAAGAAAAGGTGCAATGTCTGTGTTTGCTTAACTGATTTTGTACACAGAAATCCTAAAGACTCCATCAAAAAGCTGTTAAAGCTAATAAATTAATTTGATATAGTAGGATACATTAACATACAGAAACCAGTCATATTTGTATACTGTAACAATGAACTATCTGAAAACAAAATGTTTAAAAATTTCACTTACATTAGCTACAAAAGATATTCAGAAATTAATTTAACCAAAGAAGCAAATATCTTTACATCAAAGATTTAAAACATTAATGAAATATGTTGAAGATAAAAATTGGAGTTACTTGTTTAATGTCCACACTATACAGATCAACCTACAGATACAATATAATCTCTAGCAAAATTCAATGTCATTTTCCAAAAGAAAAAAATCCTGAAATCAATATGAAACTACTGAAGAAAAGACCCTTAATAGATAAGACAACCTTGTGCAAGAAGAACAAAGCTGAAAACATCATACTATCTGATTTCAAAACATGTTGCAATTATATAGTAATGAATCAGCAAGATATTGTCATAAAACACATACACATTGACCAATGGCAAAACAAAGAAGCCAGAAATGAACCCACACATTATAGTCAATGGATTTTTAGTAAAGGTGCCAAAACTACACAATGGGAAAAGGACAATATCTTCAATAAATGGTGTTAGAACACTGGAGATTCACATGTAAATAAAACAGAATTGGACTCTTATACAAAAATTAAAGACTTAAACAATTAACAGAGTGAACAATCTACAGAATAAGAGGAAATATTTACAAACCATGTCTGAAAAAGGGCAATATCCAGAATATATATATATATATACACATACACATATATATATAACTCAAAAAACCCAACAGCCAAAAAGAATATGATAATCCAACTAAATCTGGATACTAGATCTAAACAAACATTTGTCAAAGGAACAAATACAAATAGCCAACAAGTACATGAAAAAATGCTATCACTAATCATCAAGGAAACACACGTTAAAACTACAATAAGATATGGCCTCACTCCAGTTAGACTGGCTATTATCAAAAAAAAAAAATAACAAGTGTTTATGAGAATGTAGAAAAAAATGGAACTCTTACACACTGTAGGTAGGAATGTGAATTAACATAACCAGTATAGAAAAAAAGTATACATAAATAAAAAGAGTGGCCTTATGTATAGTAACCTTACCACTGAAAATATATCCAAGTGAAACACTCCTATGCCTTTTGCCGCACTATTCATAATAGCCAAGAAATTGACACAACCTAAATGTCTGTTAATTCATGAATGGATAAAGAAAATGTGGTACATACAAACAATAGAATACTATTCATATATAACTATATATAATATGTATATAATATATATAATAGAATACTATTCATATAAAGGATGAAATCCTGTCACTTGCTACCCTACGAATGAAACTAGAGGACATCATGCTAAGTGAAATAATCTAGGCATAAAAAGGCAAACAAGAGGTAAAAGTTCATGAAAAATGGAGTTAAAATATAATGCTAATTTTCCATGAACCTTTTGAAGTCTTCTTGTATACTGACCTGCATAACTTCATTTACATGGAGAATCCAAAAATATCAAGTTTATAGAGATGTAAAGTAGAGTAGTGGTTATCAGAGCTAGGGAAGGAATAGAAGCTGTTGGAGAAAGGGTACAAAGTTTTATTTAGGTTGGAGGAATAAGCATTTGAAGCCTATTGTACAACAAGGCTAGTAACAATGTTAATAATAACCCAATAGAGGTCAGTGCTGTGGTTCAGCAGGTTAAAGTAAGGGCCTGCCATGCCTCATCCTATATGGGTGCTGGTTTTGAGTCCCAGCTGCTCCATCTCTGATCAGCTCCCTGCTAATGTGCCTGGGAAAGCAGCAGAGGATGCCCCAAGTGCCTGGGCTCCTGCACCCATGTGGGAGACTCAGAAGAAATTATTGGTTCCTGGCTTCACCCTGGCCCAACCCTAGACACTGTGGCCATTTGAGAGTGAACTAGCAGATGAAGACCTCTCTCTCTCTCTGTCTAGCCTTCTTTATAATATACCTCTGCCTTTCAAATGAATAAAATAAATCTTTTTAAAAAACACTGATAACGTTAGTTAAGAATAAAGTTATGCAAACTTCAGAAGTACTTAAAGAATGTTTCCATGACAAAAAAGGTAAGTATTAGAGCCAGTATTGTAGTGCAGTGGGTTAAGCTGCACTTGTGATACCAGCATCCCATGTGAGTACCAGTTCAAGTCCCAGGTACTCCGCTTCTTACATCGCTCCCTGCATAAGCACCTGGGAAAGCAGTGGAAGATGGGTCCCTTCCACCTGTGTGGGAAACCCAACTGGAGTTCCAGGCCTGGCCCAACCCAACCATTGCAGCCATTTCAGGCATGAACCAGCAGATGGAAGATCTCTCTCCCTCTCTCTCTATAACTTTGCCTTTCAAATACATAAAAATAGATCTTTTTAAAACCAGGTAGAATTTTTGCTTTAATAATTTCATAATGTATATATATATATATATATATCAAAACAGCACATTGTACCTATAAACAATGACTATTTCTCATTTAATAATAAAACAAAATAAATTTTTAAATATTAAAGATCTAGGCAAGATCTATATGATGAAAACACTGGTAAAAGTAATCAAATATTACTCTTGTATAATAAACATACCATGTTCAATGACTGAAAGATTTACTGTTAAGATCTTGATTTTCTAAACTGATCTAGATAGTCAACACAATTCCAATCAAAATTCCAACAGATGTTTTGGTCCACAAATTGATAATTATGTTCCACAGGCAAGAAACTAAAAACCACAATTCACTTCAGAAGAGAAAAACCAAGTAACAGGACTCATAATACCTGGTTTCCAGACTTATCATGAAGCTACAATAAGCAGAAAAATGTGTTATTTAAGAAAGATAGAAATATACATCAGTATGGAGTGTGCAGAAGAGCATGGAGATACAAGAAATTGACCCACTCGTGCATCTTCCATTGGTTTGCACCTTCCAAAGATACAATGAAAATTCAGTGGAACAAATGAAAAGATTGAATTTCCATATGCAAAAAAAGCAAACTTCACTCTACACCACACACTCAACAATTAGCTCAAATGCATCCTAGATCTGAACATTTGGAGGAGTGCTAAAAGCTTCCCCAATCCCAGAGAAGATGCAAGGAGCACGTGGAGAATGATGGAAGTGGGGAGTTGTTGAGTTGTATCTACCAAAGCCAGTCGAAATCGGCACAGAACTGGTTTCTGCAGCTTTGGCTACAATAAAAGGTACCTGAAAGAACCTCAAACGGTGAACTGGAAATGGGTGGTCCTCAAGACGTGTGCATTTTCTGCCAAGGGTTAAAAGACAGTTTCGTTCAACTGGAAGTTGAACCTGCCCCAAGTCCTTTAGATTCTTAGGTAACACACACACACACTGGTGGAGGGGTGGTAATTCCACCTCGGGTAAAGGATATTGACCACCAAGAGAAAGTAAAGCACACATGGGCACACAAGAGCAGCAGGAAGAACCATGCCTGAAATTCGGGGGAATTCTTTGGATGTCACTCAGTAGTTCCATTTCCATTAATGAAACCTGCAAGAATCCAGTAAAGGCAAGACCAGTGAAGATGCACATTCTCTGGGAATTAGAATTTCCTATGAGCCATTATGTAAAGATCCTCACCAGCCAATCATGGTTAATGGAAAGATGAACAAGAAATGGGTACTGGAATTATAATTGCCACACATGACTTCATGATCAGTTGCAGGCACACGAAGCAATTGACATTAGGAGGTAATAGGACACGTAGGGAGAACAGAATGGATGATGGCAGTGGACGATACTTCTGAGGTTTCCCTAGAGAGCTAAGGATATGAAAGGCAGTTAACAGAATGAGAACCTGGGTTTCTCTTTTAATCACGGCCTGAGGCAGAATGTGCAGAATCTGGGAGATTCATCATTTCTCTTGTTCCTGTCCTGCCTGGATTTCTATGTACGATTGATTCAGGAGCGGACTCTTGTTATCAGTTTTTCTCTCTGCTGGGGACTGCCTACAGAGAAGTGGGTTATAGTGAGAGAGCCTGACATTTGGACATCTTTCCAAGCATGGATGTGTCTTTCCTGATGGTACTCCACTCACTGATCACTCATGGCTTCTTCATGTCCATAGGACAAAGCCTAAATTCTTACATGGCTATGGTCTACTTTTTATGTTACATTCTCTTAACAGGCTGGTTAAGCACCCATCACAAACTTCTCTCCATCCCCACCTTTCCCCAAGGTGTAGTCAGGTATGACCCAGGACTGTGCTCACTGCTGTGGGACTCTGGAGAGTCCTGTCCTGGTGAGGTCCTGGGCAATTACTTTGTCCCTAATGAGTTATTCCAGGATGTGGCCTCCTCTGGGACGCAGGGCCCTTTAGGCCCAGGGATGGGGAGAACAAGTATGTAAGAAGCAGCAATGCAGACACTGATCATGAGAACAAAGGCTGTCCCCTCTGATGCCTGTCGTGAGCAAAGGGAAGCAGATCTGGAGCCCCAGCCCTGAGCCCCCAGCCCTGAGCCACCTTTAGAACCCTGGGTAAGTTGGACAGGATGGTGAATGAGCTGGCAGTGCCTCAGTGTCCCTCCTTAGTTTCCAGGTTGTATGAATCACTTTTCAGCTGTGATAACGTTCCTCTTCTCCATCTCTCTGCCTCCTACAACTGTGCCACACTGTAGAAATACTTTAAGTAATCTTCTCCTAGTACAATTTTTTAAATGATAGTCACCATTATTCTCACTTACTGTACAATGTATTTTCAGTGAGCATATCATTTCAACATAATAACTCTGTAAAGCAGTCTCTTTTAAACATATTGATTTATTTAATTGAAAGATATTTGCAGAGATAGAAGAGACACAGAGACAGAGAGAGATCTTCCATCTGCTGGCTCATTCCCCAAATAGCTGCAATGGCCAGGGCTCAGCCAAACTGAAGTCAGGAGCAAGAAGCTTGATCCAGGTTTCCCACATGGGTGCAGGGGCCCAACAACTTGGGCCATCTTCCACTGTTCCCAGACACATTAGCAAGGAGCTGGCTTCAACGTGGAGCAGCTGAGCAAACTGAACACCAAAATGAACACCTGTTCTTTCCTGACTGTCCCACTTTGAATGAAATAAATCTTTAAAAAAAAGGCTCTTCCCACACATGTGGATGGATGCTTCTCCTCTGCTTTCCTAATCAGCTTTGAGAAAAAACGGAATGTGTTAGTGATCCCCAGAAAATAAAGCAGAAGTAACAGTGTGTGCGTGTACACTCAAAAAGTTGTAGGAAAACAGAAAAATGATTTTATTTTGGTGTAAAAAATTTTAATACATAAACATGTATATTATGAAAAGGGGCATGTATTCCAAAAGGTTTTACACCAGAATTAATTCATGCTGTTAGTTCCATATCTCCATGAACTTTTTCAAGTACACTCATATACACATGCACACACATGATTAATTTTAAGGAACTATTTCACATGATTATAGGAGCTGATAAATCTGATATCATTAGGGTAGGTTGGCAAGTGAAGACCCTGGGGAGACCTGATGTTTTAGCCTTGAGTTCAAAGCACTCTGGAGACAGAAACTGTCTTCTTCAGGGGACATCAGACTTTTCTCTTAAAATCTATTGATTCCATTATGCTCAGCACACTGTGGAAAATAATCCACTTTACTCACAATCTAATTATTTCAATGTTAAGCACTTTACAAAATATCTTCACAATACCTACATCAAGTATTTTAGAAAAAACTTGTTACCAAGACCTAGCCACATTATTTTTTTGACAGGCAGAGTGGACAGTGAGAGACAGACAGAGAGAAAGGTCTTCCTTTGCCGTTGGTTCACCCTCCAATGGCCGCCACGGCCGGTGCACCGTGGCCGGCGCACCACACTGATCCAAAGCCAGGAGCCAGGTGCTTCTCCTGGTCTCCCATGTGGGTGCAGGGCCCAGGGACTTGGGCCATCCTCCACTGCACTCCCGGGCCACAGCAGAGAGCTGGCCTGGAAGAGGAGCAACCAGGACAGAAACCGGTGCCCCAACCAGGACTAGAACCCGGTGTGCCGGTGCCACAGGCGGAGGATTAGCCTATTGAGCCACGGTGCCGGCTGCCAAGACCTAGCCACATTGACATGTAAAATTATTACATAGGATATGGAACCCTGAAGAAGATCTCAAGTGAACAATTCAGGATAGAAACCATATTTCTTCCTTTAATTCCTCCCATAATTTATTAAATTCTCATATTTATTTTTTCTACATCAAAGTCCATGACATCATGTCCATTTCAGCATCAAGATGTATGGACTCGGTCAACTGTATTGTTAAAAATAGTATATCTGGGCCAGCACCGCGGCTCACTAGGCTAATCCTCCGCCTTGTGGCACTGGCACACCGGGTTCTAGTCCCGGTCGGGGCGCCGGATTCTGTCCCGGTTGCCCTTCTTCCAGGCCAGCTCTCTGCTGTGGCCAGGGAGTGCAGTGGAGGATGGCCCAAGTGCTTGGGCCCTGCACCCACATGGGAGACCAGGATAAGTACCTGGCTCCTGCCATCGGATCAGTGTGGTGCACCAGCTGCAGCGCACCGGCCACGGCAGCCATTGGAGGGTGAACCAACGGCAAAGGGAGACCTTTCTCTCTGTCTCTCTCTCTCACTGTCCACTCTGCCTGTAAAAAAAATAGTATATCTGAGGTTCCCTAATATTTTGTGATACAAAATTGTATCTTAAACTTGGATAGATTGCCAAAAATTCATGCCAAATAGTTAAGGCTAGAGATTTTTAATTTTGAGATGATTTAATAAATGTAGTTATTTTAACATAATGGATTTTGCTCCTTTAAAGTTGAAGGAATCCACATCTCAGCCTGAAGAAAAGTGAATGGACATTGTGAAACATCAGGCACTGCACCAAATGCTGGCCATGCCCCAGTCATCAGGGAAGTCGACTAAACGAGTAATCAAGGGCCTTGACCGCTGCAGGGTGAGTTCAGGATGGGATGGAAGCATAGTAGCAGGCCTCACCAAGTCTGGAGACACAGAAAGGTTTAGTTGAGCAGGGACAGGAAATACACCTGAAGGATGAGCAGGTGAGGGAGGGTGCAAAAGGAATGAAGTGGTAGGCAGGAGGGACAACAAGACGAGGGTGTTTCAGTCCAGCATTGCTGGAGGGTGGGATGCAGGGGTCATTGTGGGGCAAGATGAGAGTGTGCAGCTAGGCAAGGGCGAGGTTATGAAGCAATGTTTGTATCCTTGAAAGGAGTTTTGCCTTTATTTTATGAGGAATGAGAATCTCCCAGGCCATTCATCAAAAGAGAGATGATCCTGGGGCTGACTTCATGATGCAGAGGGTTAAGCTGCCACTTGCAATGCTGGCATCTCATATCTGAGTGCTGGATCAAGACTCTATTTCTTCATTTGCAATCCTGCTTCCTGCTAATGTGCCTGGGAGTCAGCAGATGATGATTCAAGTACTTGGGCCCCTGCCACCCATGTGGGAGACCCAGCTGCAGTCCCAGGCCCCAAGCTTTTGGTTGACCCACTCCCAGTCATTGCAGCCATTTGGAGAATGAACCAGCAGATGGAAGATCTCTCTCTCTCTCTTTCTGCCTTTCAAATAAAATAAATTATCTTAAAAAGAGAGATGGGCCAGTGCCACAGCTCAATAGGCTAATCCTCCGCCTGTGGTGCCGGCACACTGGATTCTGTCCCGGTTGCTCCTCTTCCAGGCCAGCTCTCTGCTGTGGCCCGGGAGTGCAGTGGAGGATGGCCCAAGTGCTTGGGCCCTGCACCTGCATGGGAGACCAGGAGAAGCACCTGGCTCCTGGCTTCAGATTAGCGCAGTGCACAGGCCGCAGTGGCCCTTGGAGGGTGAACCAACGGCAAAAGAAGACCTTTCTCTCTGTCTGTCTCTCACTGTCCACTCTGCCTGTCCAAAAAAAAAAAAAAAAAAAAAAAAGAGAGAGAGAGAGAGATGATAAGATTTTCATTTATGTTGATGGAAATAAGCTGGACACACACACAAAAATACTGCATGTTCTCCCTTTATGTAGAAGCTAAAATTTAAAAAGAAAAAAAAATAAAAAATATAACCCAAAAAGAGAAATGCCTGTTTATCAGTATTGCTGCAAATACAGTTTTGCAAAACTTTGTTTTATATCTTTGTGAAACCACTGGTTAAGCTAATATAGTTTTAATAATCTGTGATTATTTTAAAATTCACTGGATATGGGGGAAATAGTCATCTTTTCATTTGATTCTTGTTTATAGCCATTGCCTACATGCCTGCTGAGCTAGGGTCTTTTCACTGTATTCGCTGGATCATTAGGTCTTTGACTATGATGTAATTTTAAAATAAAATATCTCAAAAAATAAAGACAGACAGCAAGGTAGAGAAACAGAGAGGGCAGAAGAGAAATGTTATATTCTTAGAACTGTATGTATGAACTGTATTGAATCTTTCCTCTTTTTTTAATAACACATTAACATTAGAATTGATGATAATTGTGTTGTAGTAATTTACATGCATTTGCTGTGGCCCTAACAATCTATTAATAAAGCCCTCTAAAATGAAAATAAATAAAAAATTTAAAAATCCATAGGAAAAATGTTTTATCTTAGAATGCCACAATGTGAATGAAGCATCTTTAAGGAGAAGGGTATTAAGGCAGAAGACGAGAAGAGCAGAGAGGATTTTTTAATAGTCCAAGTAAGGTAAGATCTGTTTGGTCTAAGATTGTGGTGTTGGGTTGAGGAGTCAATGAATCAGAGTGAGATGAAGTATGAAATCTATGACAGCTATATTGCAACTGATGGTGAGAGAAGGAATGAATGAGATAAAGCTCACATATTTCTGATCCTAGATTCCTCTCACTGAAACATGAGAGAGTGGAGGAGGAGGTTGGGAGAGGGAAATGTTGAGATCATGAGTCATTTGGGATCTCTTGAGCTTATGGTGCCCATGAACCATCCATAGAAAATAATGGGATAGAGTTCTCTGTGTCAAAGATGTCTGCACCTGATATTTAAATAGTGATCTAAGACACTGAGTAGAAGGATTTTTCTTGGGAGTATTCATACAATTAAAAGAAAAAAAGGCTTGACGAACATTAACAAGTAAGAAAGTGACATGGGGCTGGCACCGTGGCACAGTGGGTTAATATTCTGATTGCGGCACCAGTATCCCATGTGGGCGCCAGTTCTAGTCCCAGTTGCTCATCTTTCAACCTGGCTCTCTGCTACGACCTGGGAAGGCAGTAGGGGATGGCCCAAGTGCTTGGGCCCCTGCATCCATGTGGGAGACCCAGAACAGGCTCCTGGATCCTGGATCCTGGCGTCAGATCAGGCGCAGCCCTGCCTGTTGTGGCCATTTGGGAGTGAACCATGGATGGAAGCCCCTACACTCTGTCTCTCCCTCTCTCTGTAATTCTACTTCTCCAATAAATAAATAAAATCTTTAAGAAAAATAAAAAAAGTGACAGAACAGTAGCCAATTAAAGTTACTGAGGATAACCAACCAGGAAGATAAAAGTAATGTATTTCATGCCTCAGAAGAAAATAGAAAAGAATGTTTTAGAAAAGATAGAATGTTGTAATTGTTAATGAGAAGTAAAGAAAGTCACAATTACAAGCCTCTTTTTTACATGTAAGATTATTATTAGGAGTTAATATTTAATATGTGCTGGACAATTTGCAGATTCCACATAGTTCATAGATACAACTCTATAAGGATATAATCTGATTATAAAACATTGGAGTGTAGAGATTATGTTCATTGTGATGATGGTGAAAAAATAATTTTTTTCAGAATACTTAACAGTCAGCGTACCATAGAAACAATCAATCAAACTTCAACTTTTGAAGATATAACTTGTGAGATATACCAATGAGGACAGAATCCTACTCTGAAAAAAGCAAACAGGTAACTGACGGATGGAAAGTACTCTCACAAAGATCTTAGTCCGAGGGTAACCTCATACAAGCTTCAATGAAAAAAATGAATTTGAGTTTTCAAGCACATAGCAGATGCCAGAAAAGGTTATAGGTATCTATGTTGTCCAATGTTTGTGAGCAGAAGGTAAAGTGTCTGGTTGCCTTTTTTTAACTTTTATTTAGTAAATATAAATTTCCAAAGTATAGTTTATGGATTATAATGGCTCCCCCCCCCCAACTTCCCTACCACTCGCACCCCTCCCATCTCCCGTTCCCTCTCCCATTCCATTCACATCAAGATTCATTTTCAATTATCTGTATATACAGAAGATCAATTTAGTATATATTAAGTAAAGATTTCTTTAGTTTGCACCCACACAGAAACACAAAGTGTAAAATACTGTTTCAGTACTAGTTATAGCATTACTTCACATTGGACAACACAATAAGGACAGATCCCACATGAGGAGTAAGTACACAGTGACTCCTGTTGTTGACTTAACTATTTGACACTCTTGTTTATGGCGTCAGTAATCTCCCTAGGCTCTAGTCATGAGTTGCCAAGGCTATGGTTGCTTCTTAGCTTTTTTTTTCAATTGTCATGTTAATGTAATGTTAATGCAAACAGAACAGATTCCATATAGCTCATAGATACAACTCTATAAGGATATAATCTGATTATAAAACATTGGAGTATAGAGATTATGTTCATTGTGATGATGGTGAAAAAAATAATTTTTTTCAGAACACTTAACAGTCGGCGTACCATAGAAACAATCAATCAAACTTCAACTTTTGATGGACACTACTGCTTCTGCCTAAGGGCTCTAGCAACAGAACATGACTGGAAAGAACCAAACCACTGTCTCAGAGTTCCTCCTCCTAGGCCTGCCCATCCAGCCACAGCACAAAAACCTCTTCTACGTCCTGTTCCTGGCCATGTACCTGACCACAGTCATAGGGAACCTCCTCATCATTGTCCTCATTCACCTGGACTCTCATCTCCACACGCCCATGTATTTGTTTCTCAGCAACTTGTCCCTCTCTGACCTCTGCTTCTCCTCTGTCACAATGCCCAAATTGCTGCAGATCATGCAGAGCCAAGTCCCATCCATCCCTTATGCAGGATGTCTGGCCCAAATGTACTTCTACCTATTTTTTGCAGACCTGGAGATCTTCCTCCTTGTGGCCATGGCCTACGACCGCTATGTGGCCATCTGCTTCCCCCTGCACTACACCAGCATCATGAGCCCCAAGCTCTGCTTCTGCCTGGTGGTGCTGTCCTGGGTGCTGACCACGTTCCATGCCCTGCTGCACACCCTGCTCATGGCCAGGCTGTCTTTCTGTGCAGATAATGTGATCCCCCACTTTTTCTGTGACATATCTGTTCTGCTGAAGTTGGCCTGCTCTGACACCCATGTCAATGAGTTGGTGATATTTGTCATGGGTGGACTTGTTATTGTCATCCCCTTCCTACTCATTATTACATCCTATGCAAGGATTGTGTTGTCTATCATCAAGGTTCCTTCTGCGCGGGGCATCCGTAAGGCCTTCTCCACCTGTGGTTCCCACCTGTCCGTGGTGTCACTGTTCTTTGGCACAATTATTGGTCTCTACCTAATCCCATCAGCCAATAATTCTACTGTGAAAGAGACTGTCATGGCTATGATGTACACTGTGGTGACTCCCATGCTGAACCCCTTCATCTACAGCCTGAGGAACAGAGACATGAAGGGAGCCTTGGGCAGAGTCATTTGTAAAAAGAAAATCCTCTTCTGCCTATGATGGCAGAACTAAAATTTTTACATAATTTATCTCATACATATATACAGATACTAATATTGGAATACTATTCCAGACTCTTTACATGAATTTCTGTCAAAATGGCACACCACATAATCATTTAATATTAAGAAAGAAAATGTAGCTGAGCAATTTAACTAAGGGAGAGGATCTTCATGACCTGGCTGTCTCTTCCTCTTTATCTTCCTCACCTGGAAAAGCATAGTTTAAAAACTACTGGTTTGCTGGGTTGTGATACAGCAGATTAAGCCAACAACCTGCAGTGCCGGCATCCCATTTGGGCACCAGCTTGAGTCCTGGTTGCTCCACTTCTGATCCAGCTCCCGGCTAATGTGCCTGAGAAAGCAGTGGAGGAGAGCCCAAATGCAGAGCCCACGGGGGCATCCACATGAGACATCCAGAAGCTGCTCATGGCTCCTGGCTTCAGCCTGGCCCAGTGCTGGCTGTTGCAGCCATTTGGGGAGTGAACAAGTGGATGGAAGATCTCTCTGCCTGCCTGCCTGTCTCTCTCTCTCTCTCTCTCTCTCTAGCTCTGCCTTTCAAATAAAATAAATCTTTTTTTTAAGAATTACTGTTTTAAATCATCTGCATGTCTTACATTCTTAAATTGTTATAGGACTTTTCTTATTTTATCCAGAACACCTCTTTGTTTGTGGCAGTTCTAAGTAGTTCCATATATTCTTTGCTCAGTACTAAATTAGATCAAGTGTGTTAATTATCCCAACCAACCACTAAATGTCTCCTATAAATACCCCCCAAAAGAAAATTTCATAACATTGTATCACTTAAGTACCCTCTACCCCTCCAGATTTATTTTCACATTTACAAAGACTTTCTTGGCCTGGCATGATGTTCAATATATTTTTTCTAATCCTTTACAACAATGGTGTAGTTTGGGTTTATTTAGAATTAACTAACAGCACAAGAAGATTTAAAATTTTCTCTAGTAATGAGAAAAAAGCTAGAGCTGGTACAAATAAGTTCACTTTTTAAGGATGTCTCTCTTCTATTTGATATTTTGACTTTCACAAAATAACTGTTTTTATTCCACCCTCATGACAACTTCAAGGATATTCAGAAGCTACTATCAAGGTAAAATATGCAAAATATGGAGGAGTTCAATGACTGCCCAATCAGTGTGTCAGTTGCTGAGCCTATATAATATCACAAACTATCTGACTCCAGTTTCTTTTCATTCTTTTCCAGTTCAGAAGGAAGATGGGCAACCATTCTTTTTTCAAACAGCTCCATGTATGGCAAAAGTTCCAACCTTAACTTTTTTCCTTTGTCCCACAAGTGAGGGCCTCCAAAGCCATCACCTTCATCCTCTTGTATGTTTTCCTGACCTCCACATCTTGATCTGAAGCCCAGACCTTTCTCCTGAGCTCCCAACTGCCATTTTCATCTGACTAGTGCATATCTCCACTTGAGTTTCCACGGGCAGTTCAATCACATCATGCTCAACATTCAGCTCTTTATGTCCCGTCAAGTGTCCTTAATCCTACATCCTGATTTCTGATGTCACCTTCTACAGGCTTCCTTGATCAACCACTTCTTTACATTTGATTTCATATTTCTTGAAATAATGTACTTTCTATATGGTTGTTAAGGTAACATCAGTTCTGGGGCCGGCGCCGCGGTGTAGTAGGTTAAATCCCTGCCTGCGGTGCTGGCATCTCATTTAGGCACTGGTTCATGTCCTGGATGCTCCTCTTCTAATCCTGCTCTCTGCTTATGGCCTGGGAAAGAAGTGCTTATGCCTCTGCATCCATGCGGGAGACTCAGAAGAAGTCGCTGGCTCCTGCCTTTAGACTGGCTCAGCTCCGGTCATTGCAGCCATTTGGGGAGTGAACCAGGGGATGAAAGACCCCTCTGTCTGTCTCTCCCTCTCTCTGTAATTCTGTCTCTCAAATAAATAAGTAAATATTTTTTTTTAAAAAAAGGTAATGTTGCCAGTGCCGCAGCTCACTAGGCTAATCCTCCGCCTTGCAGCGCCAGCACACCAGGTTCTAGTCCCAGTCGGGGCGCTGGATTCTGTCCCGGTTGCTTCTCTTCCAGTCCAGCTCTCTGCTGTGGCCAGGGAGTGCAGTGGAGGATGGCCCAAGTACTTGGGCCCTGCACCCCATGGGAGACCAGGATAAGCACCTGGCTCCTGCCATCGGATCAGCGCGGTGTGCCGGCCGCAGCGCGCCGGCCGCGGTGGCCATTGGAGGGTGAACCAACAGCAAAAAGGAAAACCTTTCTCTCTGTCTCTCTCTCACTGTCCACTCTGCCTGTAAAAAAAAAAAAGGTAATGTCAGTTCTTATAATGGATAAACTCTGGGGGCTGGTGCTGTGGCACAGTGGGTTAATGCCCTGGCCTGAAGCGCTGGCATCCCAAATGAGCGCCGGTTCAAGACCCGGCTGCTCCACTTCCGATCCAGCTCTCTGCTATGGCCTGGGAAAGCAGTAGAAGATGGCCCAAGTCCTTGGGCCCCTGCACCCGCGTGGGAGACTGGGGGAGGCTCCTGGCTCCTGGCTTTGGATCGGCTCAGCTCTGGCTGTTACAGCCAACTGGGGAGTGAACCATCAGATGGAAGACCTCTCTCTCTCTCTCTGCCTCTCTTCTCTCTCTGTGTAACTTTGACTTTCAAATAAATAAAGAAATCTTTAAAAAATAATGAATAAACTCTGAAATCTCAGTGGCACAATACAAAAGAATTATCAGTTACAAGATAAAATATTAGCCTTTAAATTAGTTTCCTCTATACCAGAAATACAATGGAAAAAAACCTCAACACTGAAAAAACGAGCCTGTTCTCAAGGCCAATTAGATTAGATACAAGAAGGGTTAGTGCTGTGATGCAGCAGGTTAAAGCCCTGGTCTGCAGTGCTGGCATCCCATATGGGCACTGCTTTCGATCCCAGCTTCTCCACTTCTAATCCAGCTCCCTACTAATGTGTCTGAGAAAGCAGTGGAGGATGGTCCAAGTCTTTGGGCCCCTGCACCCATGTGGGAGACCTGGAAGAAGCTCCTGGCTCCTGGCTTCAGATTGGCTCAGCTCCAGTCATGCCATTTGGGGGGGTGAACTAGCAGATGGAAGACCTCTCTCTGTCTCTGTCTCTACCTCCCTCTGTACTGTAACAAATTCTTTACTGAGATACATACAAGAATACCACAATGAAAGGAGATATATAATGGCCATGGAAAGGGTGCCTTTTTTTTTTTTTTTTTTGACAGGCAGAGTAGACAGTGAGAGACAGAGAGAAAGGTCTTCCTTTTCCGTTGGTTCACTGCCCCTCCACCACCAATGGCTGCTGTGGCCGGCGCCACGCTGCAGCCAGTGCACCACGCTGATCCAAAACCAGGAGCCAGATGCTTCTCCTGGTCTCCCATGCGGGTGCAGGGCCCAAGGACCTGGGCCATCCTCCACTGCACTCCCAGGCCATAGCAGAGAGCTGGACTGGAAGAGGAGCAACTGGGACAGAATCCAGTGCCCTGACCGGGGCTAGAACCCGGGGTGCCGGCGCCTCAGGTGGAGGATTAGCCTATTGAGCCGCAGCGCCAGCCAGGGTGCCTCCTTTTAAACAGATTTTTTGAAGATTAGCCTTGACATAGTAAAATCAGTTTAAAAGTATATAATTTGATGAGTTTTGAAGCTGTAATATTTTAACATCAATTCACATCAAATATATCCAATGAAACCCGAGTCCAATTCCCTATGGAACTGTTTCTGTGCAAACTGACAAGCTGATTCTTAAGTTAAAAGAAAAATGGGTAAAATTTCTAAGAATTATTTGAAAAATAGAACCTGAAAGTTTATTCTTGGTCTGTAAAATATCAATATGTATTTGAAAAAAATCAATATATAGTTGAAATAGCATAATTTATTCAGGAACTGACAAAAATCAAATACAGCGAGAAAAATGTAAAGAAATAGTCCTGTGTCTGTGAGGATCTATTTTATGATGAATACAGCATTTCAATCAATGGAGGAAAGAATATACTACTCAAAAATGACACTGAGAAAAATTGGACGTGGAAAAATAGTAAATGAATTCCTTACACTACATGTAAACATAACTTTTTATAAAGATTTATTTCATTTATTTGAAAGAGTTACAGAGAGAGGTAGAGACAGAGAGAGAGGTCTTCCATCCACTGATTCACTCCCTAGACGGCCTCAACAGCCAAAGCTGTGCCAATCCGAAGCCAGGAGCCAGGAGCTTCTTTTGGGTCTCCCACGCGGATGCAGGGACCCAAGGACTTGGGCCATCTTCTGCTTTCCCAGAAGATAGAGGAGCATCCGGGACTAGAATCGGCACCCATATGAGATGCCGGCACTTCAGGCCAGGGTTTTAACCTGCTGCACCGCAGCGCCGGCCCCAGTAACTTTAATAGCTTCAAAAGCTAAACGGAAACTACAAATATAAAAATAATATAAAATAATTTATGAGGAGGCTTCAAAAGTTTCATGGAAAATGGGATTAAAATATGATACAAATTTTCAATGAGCTTTTTGAAGCCCCCTCATATATCACACAAAACTCAGGAACTATGTTTAAAAAGTCTGACATATTTGAAACTTATCTGGGACAAAAGATAACATAAATGAATCTGAAAGAGACATAACAGAGTATAGTCTAACAGACACAAGATTAAAATTCAGAACATATTAAAGGCCCCCACCAAAATACAGACAGAATAAGCTCTAGAGTTCTATAATACAGTGGGGTGATTATAATTCATAATAATGGGTCCTATGCTATATATATATGTGTGTGTGTGTGTGTGTGTGTGTGTGTGTGTGTGTTGAGAGATTGGATTATATCCCATAAAAATGTACACACAGGGGCCAATGCTATGGTTTAGTGGGTAAAGCCACCACCTATAGTACCAGCATCCTATATGAGCACCAGTTCAAGTCCTGGCTGCTCCACTTCTCATCCAGCTCCCTGCTGATGCACCTGGAAAAGCATTGGAGGATGGCCCAAGTGCTTGGGCCCCTGTACCTGCATGGGTGACCCAGAAGAAGCTCCTGGCTCCTGGCTCCTGGCTTCAGCTTGGTACAGTTCCGGCTGCTGCGGCCAACTGAGGAGTGAACCAGCATATGGAAGACCTCTCTCTCTCTCTCTGCCTCTCCTCTCTCTGTGTAACTCTTTCAAATAAATAAATAAATCTTTTAAAAAGTACCTATATTATATGTTAATCAAAAATGTTTAAAGATGAAATACTAAGATTATAAAACAGGGGCTGGCACCTTGGCTCACTTGGTTAAACCTCTGCCTGCGGTGCCAGCATCCCATGTGGGCGCTGGGTTCTAGTCCTGGTTGCTCCTCTTCCAGTCCAGCTCTCTGCTGTGGCCTGGGAGGGCAGTGGAGGATGGCCCAAGTGCTTGGGCCCCTGCACCTGCATGGGAGACCAGGAGGAGGCTCCTGGCTTCGGATAGGTGTGGCGCCATCCGTAGCGGCCATTTGGGGAGTGAACCAATGGAATGAAGACCTTTCTCTCTGTCTCCCTCTCTTTCACTGTCTGTAACTCTACTTGTCAAATAAATAAGTAAATAAACAAAATTTTTTAAAAAAGAATAAAACAAATAGAACAGAAAGTATAAAAAGAATACTAGCAGAGAACTCATAAAGAATAAATGACAGGAAAATATGTTCAGCTTCAATGCCAACTAGGAACAAGCAAACTGAAAAATAGTAAGTGTTCATTGAATGATCATATAATTGGCAAGTTTACAAATAGTTGACCTTCTCCACTAACAGCAAGGACTAGGGACTACATTTTAAAATTTTCTTGAAATATAATTTACATACAAGCAAATACACTCATTTTAAGGTCAGTTCAATGAGTTTTAAAATAAAATAAACTTATAACCCACTCAAAATCTGGAAAAATTCCATCACCTCGCAATTTAGTATGAAAATTTACAGGCCAGCGCCACAGCTCAATAGGCTAATCCTCTGCCTGTGGTGCCAGCACACTGGGTTCTAGTCCCAGTCGGGGTGCCAGATTCTGTGCCAGTTGCTCCTCTTCCAGTCCAGCTCTCTGCTGTGGCCTGGGAGTTCAGTGGAGGATGGCCCAAATGCTTGGGCCATGCACCTGCATGGGAGACGAGGAGAAGCACCTGGCTCCTGGTTTCGGATCAGCGTGGTGCACACGCCGCAGTGCGCCAGACGCAGCAGCCACTGGAGGGTGAACCAACGGAAAAAGGAAGACCTTTCTCTCTTTCCCTCTCTCTCACTGTCCACTCTGCCTGTCAAAAAAAAAAAAAAAAAAAAAAGAGAGAGAGAGAGAGAAAGAAAAAAAAAGAAAATTTACAATCAAGATTTCATCTCCTGTCACTAAGCTGATTTTTTCCTATTTGAATTCTATCACTGCAGATCAGAATTTTCTGTTTGAATTGTTTTTAGAGTCATTGTTAGGTTACACAAATTAAAAAAAAAAAAAACCAGTGGCAAGCATAGGGCTCTCACTCACTCCTTCCATTCCAGTTATCCTCGATATTAACACCTTGCCTGAGGGTGGGACATTTGTACAACTTATGATCCAGTGCTGACACCTTATTAATTAAAGTCTACAGTTTCCTAAAGGAAACTACGTTTTGTAGATTTGAACGGATGTATAATGATTTGTATTCACCAATTCAGTATCAAAAAGAATAGCTTCACCTCCTAAAAATCCTCCATGGCTTTTAAAGAACTTAGTCTGATTTTTCCAAAGGAGGAAAATTTACTCCCCTACCCTGAAATCCCCTTGGAATTGATATCCTATTTAAAATATAACTTGTTAATGACCTCCTTTTAAATTGTGCAGTATCCAGGTTTTACAGTCTTAAATATGTTTAACTCATCTATGCTCATTTAATTACAATCCAAGTTGCAAATTCAAAAACCTAAAATAGGCACTCGTGAGCATAAAATTCCATTTAGTAACAAGTTAATGTTCAGCCTTTAAAATGATAATATTTCCTTTCCTTCAAAGGATTTCACAAAAATAGAGTAACATCAAAAATGTAAAGTTTATTGATAACTTGCAAAATAGTGAGAAGAGGAAAGAAATACTTCACGAGTGAAGTATCAACTAGTATATAGTTATAAATATTATTTCACTGAATCATGATGTAAATGACAATATACCATTTTTTCTCATTGCAATGATGATTGTCATGAATCTTCACTTTGCAATATTAATCTGTTTTCAAGAAAAATAAAATGAAATGAAAAAAAAAAAAACCTAACTCTGGCTCCCTCCCCAAGCTTGAGAGAACAACATTTAGGGCCGCAGGGATGACTTGAGTTCTTGGGTAAATACAAACCAAACTATTCTAACAAAACAGGATGAAAGTTCATTCTAGATTCAGGTCCATTAAAAAGGACAATGCAGAGGCAGGCACTGAGGCATAGTAGGCTAAACCTCTGCCTGTAGTGCCAGCATCCCACATGGGTGACAGTTCATGTCCTGGCTGCTCCACTTCCCATCCAGCTCCCTGCTGTGGCCTGGGAAAGCAGTAGAAGTTGGCCCAAGTGCTTGGGCCCCGCACCTGCATGGGAGACTCAGACGAAGGTCCTAGCTCCTGATTTCAGATCCGCCCAGCTCCAGCCTATGAGGCATCTAGGGAGTGAACCAGGGGATGGGAGACCTTTCTCTCTGCTGCTCAAATAAATATTTTTTTTTAAAAAAGCACAATGCAGAGAGGAAAACACAAGATAAATTAAAAAGGTTAAGAGACAGAATGATGTGAGTGCTTTATAGAGAGATAAGTAAAAAAACAACAAATCCAGTTTAGAAGCAGCAGGAGACTGAGGTGTTTGGGTCTTAGTCCTTGTTGCCGTGGGAGGAGGCAGTATCATTTAAATTGCAGTTATAGTTTTAAAAACATAGATGATAAGTAAGTGGTTTAATAACTTGAGACCAAAGTTTCTATTAAAATATCATAAAATACGCCTCTTCAAGGTGACCTGAAATTCACAAAGAGAAAAACTTTCCTAGCTGGTCACTGAGAACCCATTCCTGTGTTCAACTACACACTTCTCCTTTCTTACTTACTGAACAATTACATAGTGTTTCATTTAAACAGTTTCAAAAATAAGTCTGTAATAATATTTAAATATCAATAGATAAAATTATGTAATAATCCCAATCATCATGGGCAGAAGATGATTTTCTTTTTACAAATGACTCTGCCCAGGGCTCCCTTCATGTCTTGGTTCCTCAGGCTGTAGATGAAGGGGTTCAGCATGGGAGTCACCACAGTGTACATCATAACCATGACAGTCTCCTTCACAGTAGAATTATTGGCTGATGGGATTAGGTAGAGACCAATAACTGTCCCATAGAACAACGACACCACAGAGAGGTGGGAGCCACAGGTGGAGAAGGCCTTACGGATGCCCCGCGCAGAAGGAACCTTGATGATGGAAGACACAATCCTTGCATAGGATGTGATAATGAGTAGGAAAGGGATGACGAGAATGATGCCTCCCATGACAAATATCACCAACTCATTGACATGGGTATCAGAGCAGGCCAACTTCAGAAGAGCAGACATATCACAGAAAAAGTGGGGGATCCTGTTGTCTGCACAGAAAGACAGCCTGGCCATCAGCAGGGTGTGCAGCAGGGCATGGAACGTGGTCAGCACCCAGGACAGCGCCACCAGGCAGAAGCAGAGCTTGGGGCTCATGATGCTGGTGTAGTGCAGGGGGAAGCAGATGGCCACATAGCGGTCGTAGGCCATGGCCACAAGGAGGAAGCTCTCCAGGTCTCCAAAAAACAGGAAGAAGTACATTTGGGCCAGGCAGCCGGAGTACGAGATGGATGGGACTTGGCTCTGCATGATCTGCAGCAATTTGGGCATTGTGACAGAGGAGAAGCAGAGGTCAGAGGGACAAGTTGCTGAGAAACAAATACATGGGCGTGTGGAGATGAGAGTCCAGGTGAATGAGGATGATGATGAGGAGGTTCCCTATGACTGTGGTCAGGTACATGGCCAGGAACAGGACGTAGAAGAGGGTTTTGTGCTGTGGCTGGATGGGCAGGCCCAGGAGGAGGAACTCTGACACAGTGGTTTGGTTCTTTCCTGTCATGTTGTGTGGCTAGTACCTTTAGGAAGAAATAACAGTGTCCCCTAAAGCTTGAATTTAAAAATCAACATATTTCTATGATACATTATTTATTAAATGTTCTGTCAAAATACTTCCTTTCACTCACATCACAATATCGATGTCTTTACTCTTGATGTATGCAATTACAATCCATAGACATAAATGCCTTATTTCTTCATTTCTTTTTACATGTTACAGTATTCCTTTATTTCTCAAACATTATTATCTATTTGTTCCTGAGACACAAATTTATTAGTTTACTTTCTGACCACTTGAAAACTATGATTGGCTCCTACTCTGTCTGTTTCTTACCTGTTAATTTTCCTCAAGGTTTTCTAAATATCATTTTCTTTCAACTTTATGTATACCTACAAGCAGAACCATGCCCTCCACTGTATTAGCTTACCATTTAAACACTAGTGTAGATATCTATCTAACCCACAGAACTCTGTATCCCACCGCTCCATGATTATCTTCCTGTGGAGGGATCACAGACATCTTAAGCTCAACAGATCCCAAATGAAACTCAAGTCTTACCTAGTCCCTCTCCCAAACTTCTCCTTCTCCATTCTCACAATCAGTGAAAGGAATCCAGTATCAAATCAAAACTCTGTGAGTTTTATTTCATTCATTTCTCCTCTCATCATCAACTCCAATCTAACATAGCCTATAGATTCTACACTTAGCTCTCTGATCATCCACTCTGTATCCAAACACACGATCCTAGGCCAGGCCGACATCTTAACTGAAATGGATGGTTAAAACAGCTGCTCAATTCATCTCCCTGTTTCTCTGCTTCAGGGCTTTTCTCCTTCAACAATCTTTTTCTCCCATTGTGGTGTTCTTACATCTTTCTCCTGATTAAGTATTTCAGAGGATTCTCATTGCTCTTAAGATAACGGCAAAATTCCTTTCACGGGCAGGAGTGGTGCTCTAGGACCTGACTCTTGCCGACCTCCACACTATCATCTGACCCCACTCTCCAGCAGTGATGGACTTAAAAGTGATCATTTCTTGCCTCCAGCATTTTGCACCTGCTGTTCCTCCTAACTAGCATCTATTCCCTCTGCTCCCTTTCTACCTGATTTACCCCCAGTTATTCTTCTATGTAGATGACATTTACTCAGCTAAACCTTTCATGTCTCACCAGACTTCTTAAGATTTGCTCCTACGTTACCACTGTTCCCAGTACTCATCCCATAGCACTCACGTCCTAGATCACTAGTTTAATCTGACTTCCCCCCAGACTGCAAGCTCCGTGTAGGAAGGCCATGCCATGCCTGCAGTAGAGCTGGCAGCTGGCATGGTACCCAGATAGGACCTATGTTTCATTACTTACTTATATCATTTTCCTTCAAGTTGAGACATACTTATGAATTCCTCAGTCTTCAAAGGCTACAAACTCTCATTAAAGTTAGAATTAACAGTCCTACTAAATCCTCCAGAACTAAAACCAGATTTAAGCATTTGGGGCTAAATTTAGACTATTACTAGGTAGATGTAATTTTGTACCCACAGAAAACATGAGGGTACCTCAGTTATACCATTCATTTCACCAATGCAGATGACTCATTCTAAGCATCCTAATGTTTCTACTGCACACATCATTGGCATTGGCGTGGGAAAAAACAAATACAATTGTGGGCTCGGCATTGTGGTGCAGTGAGTTAAGGCACTGCCTGGGACTTCAGCATCCCAAACGGGAGCATCAGTCCAAGTCCCAGCTGCTCTGCTTTGATACAGCTCCTGCTACTGTGCCTTGGAAGGCAACAGGAGATGACCCAAGTGCTTGGGCCCCTGCCGCCCACATGGTAATGCCACATGGAGTTCTTGGCTCCTGGCTTTGACCTGACCCAGATCTGGCTGCTGTAGCCATTTAGGGAGTGAACCATCATATATAAAATCTCTCTCTCTCTCTCTCTCTCTCTCTCTCTCTCTCTGTGTGTGTGAGAGAGAGACACTTTGCCTTTGAAATAAGTAAATAGTTTTTAAAATAAATATGGTAATTTTAGAAATTATTGGAGAAACAGAAAGATAAATGATCATTTCTACCCTCAAGCTCTAAACTGAGTTCTATCTAAGATGTCCAAAGCCCATTGTAATGGTTAATTTAATGTATCAATATGGGTAGGTCCTTGTACCTTGTTTTAGACAAATACCAGTCCAGATGTTACTATGAAGGTATTTTGAAACATGGTAAACATTTAAATGAGCAGACTGAGTAAAGCATATTAGCATACATAATGTGGTGAACCTCATAGAATATGTTGAAAGCCTAAGGAGAAAAAGCAGAGGTCCCTTGAAGAACAAAGAATTCTGCCTCCAGACTGCCTTTGGATGCAAGACTAAGGCTGTAACGTCAACTTTTCCCTGGATTTCCAGCCTCCTGACCTGCCCTGCATATTCTAGACTTTGCAGTTCCAACAACTGCATGAGATAGAATTCCTGTGCATAAATCTCCCCCACTTGCTCTTGTTCTATCATCTATTATCTATCTACCTACCTATCTCTATCTATCTATCAATCACCCATCTATATGATATGGTTCTGACTTCTGGAGAATGCTGACTTAAATACTGCCCTTTTTGTATCAAAGCTGACTGAGAAATCAGAGGAGGATCATTAAGAGATGTTGGAATATCCTTCAATGAAAATATGTAACTGGTCTCACCTGCTGGGATCTTCATCCTCCTGACAGTCCTTAAGCTGCACTGACAGTTTTACAGTTGGACATTATGTTATGGAACTACACTGGGAAGAAACATTAGGGGAAATCATTCACCAGTTTTCTCAAAAGTAACTGAGTAAAGTAGTCAGACCCAACCTGGTGTCAAAAGTCTAACTAGGAATCACAGACCAGAGATATCCCTTGCAGGTGCTACCACTGATGGTGAAATTAGCTTCACTACCTTCCTCTCCTACACTGGACAAAAGAATAACCTAGGATAGAACTTCTAAAGTGTAATGTCTGTGAAAACCCGCCAGGCATTCTGTAACAATGCTGATTCTCATTCTCTAGTTCAGATTGCAGATTTTTTTTTTATTTTTATTTTTTGACAGGCAGAGTGGACAGTGAGAGAGAGAGACAGAGAGAAAGGTCTTCCTTTGCCGTTGGTTCACCCTCCAATGGCCGCCGCGGCCGGCGCGCTGCGGCCGGCACACCGCGCTGATCCGATGGCAGGAGCCAGGAGCCAGGTGCTTCTCCTGGTCTCCCATGGGGTGCAGGGCCCAAGCACTTGGGCCATCCTCCACTGCACTGCCTGGCCACAGCAGAGGGCTGGCCTGGAAGAGGGGCAACCGGGAAAGAATCCGGCACCCCGACCGGGACTAGAAGCCGGTGTGCCGGCGCCGCTAGGCGGAGGATTAGCCTAGTGAACCGATTGCAGATTTTAAGTGAAGACCCAGATGATGGCAATGCTGCGGTCCACGGACTGCACTTGAGGAGTAAGGTCATACATTGCCTTTAAATTACAATACTGCGTTTTCCCCAGAGCAGTTTAACTACAATTTCTGAATGGAAGTCTGTTCAATGTTTCTTAAAACTATAGATTATTTTTAAATAAAACAAGACTTAATAGCTACTGCATTGAAGCCTACCTCACAGAACCATCGTTGCACTGAAATGATGCAATCCTGTAAGAACACATTGCACAGTAAGTTTTACGTAGGATGCTATCTCTAAAACAGTGTAACTGGCCGACCTTAGTCAAAATACTTCCAGATTGCTGGGAAGTCTTGGCAGTCAGAGAAGTGGAGCAGAGGAAAGCTAATCATATCTAAAGAACTATCCAGCAGATCATACAACTCGGAAAACCAAAACCCACAGGTTGGATGGACACTAAGGCCCATTCCCCCTCCTGCCCAACTTACCCAGGCTGTTTGAGGGGGACTCCAGGGCCTGATCCATAATTCTACTCTACTTTATTCATTATGGGCATGTGATGTGACAGCCTCTGTGGTCACCACCAATGTCTGCACCATCCTCTTACATCTCTCGTTCCACTCATCTTAGGCCTAAGGGGACTTGCATCCTGGAGGAGTCCAGATCCAGGAGGAATTCATTAAAGACAAAGGAGCTGCCTGGGACCTCTCTGGGACAGATAGTCTGAGTCCTTCAGGGGAAACTGATTACAGCCACTGGTCGCACCTGACTACTTGGAAGAAGGTGGGGTGGGGAGAAACTTGTCATGGATGCTTGATCATTTCCTGTTTACACCTGGAGGCTAGTCCCGCGTGGCTGCAGCCTACATTTTATGGGTGAAGAAAAATGGTTGGAGAAGCCACAAAGTTAATCAGACTGAGAATGTTCTAAAATATCTCAAGAGTGTCAGAGTTTACACAAGAAGCTTTCAGTGGGCTTTAAGCCAAATACCACCCTGAAAGACACATACTTTGGAAAGATTTCCAGGAGGCAATCTCTCAGTAAAACTCAATTCCCCAAAAACACAGCACAGGCGAGGTAAACCTGCCACTAACAGGAGTCAGACTTCTGTGGCCCAACCACATGCATATCTACAGAAAGGACAGAAATAAGAGATGAACTCGCCAAGATCCCGCCCGATTCTTCATTAAGTCAAGACGGAAACACACACCCATTTTCCCAAGGGCCCTCTGCACGTCCCCTTCTCTCTGAGGAACTGGATTGTCTGCCTCTGGTGCACATAAGGCAGAATCTTCTTAACACAAGTGCGTGGATTGTTAATACCTCCATGAGTCTGAAAGGACCCCAGGTTCCTCTGCAGCTGTTTTCTAGCATTCGCCAGCCCCTGGATCTGGACTGATTGGAATATTTCATTTCCTCCCTGTGCCTCTGGCCCTCCCACCTCTCCTTCCTGCCTTCTACCACTCTTGGATGAATGGGTTTTGCAATTCTAGTGGTTGTGTTTTGTGCATTTGTTGTTGTTGTTTTTCTGTGAAACACATGCACTGGATGTGGGAGATAAAGGAAAACCTCAGTTGTTCCTGGTCACTCCCTTTATAACGATTACTATTTTGTTTCCTGTAACTCAGGGTAGGTTTTGTCTGTCCCGCTCCACTGGGATAAACGGACAACTAGCCTTAGAGATGGGAGGGGAGGAAGAAAACCCCACAGCCAGATCTGTGGATTTCTGAGGAGTGGGTTTTTTCCTCCCCTTGAAGTGGATAAAACTTTTTTCACTGTTACATTAAAGTTCCCCAGATGTGGGGAAGTGCCAGTTATAGGCAAGTGCCAGCACAACACAGAAGACTCACAGTACTTGTTAGTCACTACTGATTCTTTCTGCTATTTTTTTTCAAGATTTTATTTATTTATTTGTGAGGTAGAGCTACAGACAGTGAGAAGGAGAAATGGAGAGAAATGTCTTCTGTCTGTTGGCTCATTCCCCAAATGGCTGCAATGGCTGGAGCTGTGCCAATCCGAAGCCAAGAGCCAGGTTCTTCCCCCTGGTCTCCCATATGAGTTCAGGGGCCCAAGGACTTGGGCCATCCTCCACTGCTTTACCAGGCCACAGCAGAGAGCTGGATTGGAAGAGGAGCAGCCAGGACTAGAACCAGCACCCATATGGGATGCCGGTGCCACAGGTGGAGGATTAACCTACTATGCCATGGCGCAGGTCCCTGTCTGCTATTGTTAAAAAGTATTTATTTATTTATTGAAATCAGAGTTACAGAGAGGCAGAGGCAGAGAGAGAGAGAGAGGTCTTCCATCCACTGGTTTACTTCCCAGATGGCCAAAATGGCTGGAGCTGTGCCAATCCAAAGCCAGGAACCAGGAGCTTCTTCCTAGTCTCCCACGTGGGTGGAGAGGCCCATGGATTTAGGCCATCTTCTGCTGCTTTCCTGGGCCAAAGCAGAGAGCTGGATTGGAAGTGGAGCAGCCTGGAGTCGAACCAGCACCTATATGGGATGCCGGCACTGCAGGCAGCAGCTTTACACGCTACGCCACAGCACTGGACCTTTGCTATTTTGAGAAATATTTGGTGCTGCAATTAGGAACTGGAAGGATAAATTTATTAAATCTGTAAAAAAAAAAAGTCAAGGCTGGTGCTGTGGCATAGTAGGCTAAACCTCCACCAGTGATGCCAGCATCCCATATGGGCATCGGTTTGAGTCCTGGCTACTCTACTTCTGATCCACCTCTCTGTTGTGACCTGGGAAAGCAGTAGAGGATGGCCCCAGTGTTTGGGCCTCTGCACCCACTGTAGGAGACCTGGACGAAGCTCCTAGCTCCTGCTTTCAAACTGGCCCAGCGCCAACCATTGTGGCCACTGGGGAGTGAGCCAATGGATGGAAGACCTTTCTCTCTCTTTCTCTCAAATAAACAAAAACTTAAAAAGTCACAGACAATGTAAAGCAATTAATAGCTATACCATGAGCAAGTATTGGAAGATTCAATATTTGCATAATATTGGCTACTCTGAACTGTTCTAGTGAGTCAAAATGCCAATAAAACATTTTAGCAGGAATTTTCATGCACAGATTGATGATCTGGTTGTAAAAGTTATAACTAAAGGTAAAGAAACTAAAAAGTAAAATTTATTTTCAAAGAGAAAAAATAGAAGGAGTCACCATGTCTAGTTTCCAGATTATTAAATTACAATTCATAGGAAAGTGTAGTGTCAAAGAAAGGATAGTAATATGCATCAGTACTGAGTGTGTATAAGAGAATGGAGACAGCAGATACTGATATACCCATGTATCTTCTGTTGATTTGCACCTTCCAAAGATGCAGAAAAGGAAATTCAATGGAATGTACCCTTTTCAACAAATGATGCTGGGAAAATGAATTTCTATAGGCAAAGAAATAGCTTCAATACATACCTCACATTCTTTACAATAATGAATAGAAAATGGATCACAGACCTTAATGTCTGTATGAATGGCAAGAATATTCCCCATCACATCCCCCTACTCTGTGAAGCCAAAGACCCGAGAGGAGAAGCAGGAAACGTGGAGCAGGGCTGAGCTAAGTTACTTTCCAGTTGCATCCGCTAAAGCCAGCTGAACGTGGTGCACAACTGCTTGCTGCAGCTGTGACTGTATAAGAAATGAGACTAAGGGAAGCTAAAACAGTGCCCTAGAAGCATGCAGTTCTCAAGGGATGCATTTTCTGCATGGGGAGGGATAATGACAGTTTCACTGAATTGGAATTTGAGTCCACCTTTCAGACATTATGGGGCCTTTTTTATGTAAACTTTTTTTTTTTATATCTTACATATATTAAATTTTTTTAAACTTTTATTTAATAAATATAAATTTCAAAAGTACAACTTTCGGATTATAGCAGCTTTTTCCCCCCATAACCACCCTCCCACCCACAACCATCCCATCTCCCACTCCCTCTCCCATCCTATTCTTCATCAAGATTCATTTTCAATTATCTTTATATACAGAAGATCAACTTAGTATATACTAAGTAAGGATTTCAACAGTTTGCACCTACACAGAAACACAGAGTATAAAGTACTGTTTGAGTACTAGTTATACCGTTAATTCACAGTACAACACATTAAGGACAGAGATCCTACATGGGGAGTAAGTGCACAGTGACTCCTGTTGTTGACTTAACAAACTGAACTCTTGTTTATGGCATCAGTAATCACCCTAGGCTTTTGTCATGAGCTGCCAAGGCTATGGAAGCCTCTTGAGGTCACCAACTTCGATCTTATTTAGACAAGATAGTCAAAGTGGAAGTTCTCTCCTCCCTTCAGAGAAAGGTACATCCTTCTTTGATGGCCTGTTCTTTCCACTGGGTCCTCACAGAGATCTTTCATTTAGGTCATTTTTTTTTTACACGAAGAGATAGGATTGTATTTAGTGCAAAGAACAGTTAAAGAACATCTAATACAGTACAGGCAAATCTTTCCAACAGAAACTTCAAAAAAAGCCTATTGTTCAATGAGCAAATATGGGGAACATGTTCAGTGTTCTTGGTAATCGTGAAAATTCAAGTGAAGTCACTACCTGGTACCACCATACACCAATAAGAAATATAAACAGAAATGCCATGGGACAGGGGATTGGGAAACCCACATTCCATGTAAGAGCACCTGGCTTTGAGTCCTGAGTGCGCTTCAGAGCCAACATTCTAATGCGCACCCTAGGAAGCTGAAGCTGGCTCAAGTACTTGGGTTACCCAGGGGAGACCTGGCTGGGGTTACAGGCTCCTGGCTTTGGTATGGTCCATCCCTGGCTCTTTGAGGTGAGTCAGCAGATGCAAGATGCCCCTCCTTCTTTCCCCTGCTTCTTTTGGTCATTCTGCCTTCCAAATAATATCTTAAAAATTAAATTAAAAACAAAGTTAAAATGGCAAGAAGCATGGACATGGAGCACAGTGGTCAGGACACTGCTTGCCTCCCATATCAGAGTTCACGTCCCAGCTCCACTCCCAGTTCAGCTTCTTGTTAATGTGCACCCTGGGAGATAGCAGATAACGGCTCAAGTACTTGGGTCCCTGCTACCCATGAGAGAGGCACAGATTCAGTTTTAGCCTCTTGGCTTTGGCTTGGCCCAGCTTGGATTTGGTGGATATTTGGGAAGAGAACAAGCACAAGGAACATTTGTGTCTCTGTGACTTTAAAATAAAAATTTTGAAGTTTTAAAAATGACAGGAAATACCAAACTTTAGCAAGAATATATAAAAAACCAAAATCTCATATCCTGGTGAAGGTGTTAAAATTGGTACAAACATTTTAGACAACTGTTTGGTAGTAGCTACTTAAGCAGAATAGATAAGCCTACATACCAACAATTCCATTTTTATGGATATACTCCCAATTCATAAGTATATATCAATGACAAATTCCAGAACCTATATACCAGTAACAGTCATAATAGCCCCAACCTTAAGACCACCTACATTCCCATTAAGAATAGAACAATTCCATGAGGTTGTCACTGTGGTGAAATGCCTTATATACTCTCATGGGCTTTTTAGACAGATCCAAATGCCTTAAGGGCTGATTCTGAGGCCAGAGTGCTGTTTAAGACATCTGCCATTCTGTGAGTCTGCTATGTATCCTGCTTCCCATGTTGGATTGTTCTCTCCTTTTTAATTCTATCAGTTAGTAGTAGCAGACACTAGTCTTTTTATGTGATCCCTTTGACGCTTAAGCCTATCATTATGATCAATTATGAACTGAAACTGATCACTTTGACTAGTGAGATGGCATTGGTACATGCCACCCTGATGGGACTAGATTGGAATCCTCTGGCACGTTTCTAACTTATATTTAACAAGAACACTTTTCAGTTAAATTTAAACACCTAAGAATAATTGTGTGTTAATTAAAGAGTTCAACCAATGGTATTAAGTAGAACAAAAAAATACTAAAAGGAATAAAGTAGTAACTTGTTCCTTGACATTCAGGACAAGGGATGATCAAGTCATTGTTTCTCATAGTGTCCATTTCACTTCAACAGGTTTCATTTTAGGTGCACAGTCAGTTGTCACTGATCAGGGAGAACATATGATATTTGTCCCTTTGGGACTGGCTTATTTCACTCGGCATGATATTTTCCAGATTCTTCCATTTTGTTGCAGATGACCGGATTTCATTGTTTTTTCCTGCTGTATAGTATTCTGTAGAGTACATATCCCATAATTTCTTTATCCAGTCTACTGTTGATGGCATTTAGGTTGATTCCATGGCTTAGCTATTATGAATTGAGCTGCAATAAACACTGGGGTGCAGGCAACTCTTTTATTTGCCAATTTAATTTCCTTTGGGTAAATTCCAAGGAGTGGGATGGCTGGGATGTATGGTAGGGTTATATTCAGGTTTCTGAGGAATCTCCAAACAGACTTCCATAGTGCCTTTACCAGTTTGCATTCCCACAAACAGTGGGTTAGTGTCCCTTTTCCCCCATATCCTCGCCAGCATCTGTTGTTGGTAGATTTCTGAATGTGAGCCATTCTAACCGGGGTGAGGTGAAACCTCACTGTGGTTTTGATTTGCATTTCCCGGATGGCTAGTGATCCTGAACATTTTTTCATGTGTCTGTTGGCCATTCGGATTTCCTCCTTTGAAAAATGTCTGTTGAGGTCCTTGGCCCATCTCTTAAGTGGGTTTTTTGTTTTGTTGTTGTGGAGTTTCTTGATCTCTTTGTAGATTCAGGTTATTAACCCTTTATCTGTTGCATAGTTTGCAAATATTTTTTCCCATCTGTCAGTTGCCTCTTCACTTTCCTGACTGTTTCTTTTGAAGTACAGAAACTTCTCAATCTGATGTAATCCCAATTGTTAATTTTGGCTTTGACTGCCTGTGGCCTCCAGGTTCTTTTCCAAGAAGTCCTTGCCTTGCCTATATCTTGCAGGGTTTCTCCAATGTTCTCTAATAATTTGATGGTGTTGGGTCGTAGATTTAAGTCTTTAATCCATGTTGAGTGGATTTTTGTGTAAGGTGAAAGATAGGGGTCTTGCTTCATGCTTCTGCACGTGGAAATCCAGTTTTCCAGCACCATTTGTTGAATAGACTGTCCTTGCTCCAGGAATTGGTTTTAGATCCTTGATCAAATATAAGTTGGCTGTAGATGTTTGGGTTGATTTCTGGTGTTTCTATTCTGTTCCATTGGTCCATCCATCTGTTTCTGTACCAGTACCATGCTGTTTTGATTATAAAAGCCCTGTAGTATGCCCTGAAATCTGGTAATGTGATGCCTCCAGCTTTGTTTTTGTTGTACAAGATTGCTTTAGCTATTCAAGGTCTCCTGTGCCTCCATATGAATTTCAGCATCATTTTTTCCAGATCTGAGAAGAATGTCTTTGGTATTTTGATTGGTATTTCACAGAGTCTATAAATTGCTTTTGGGAGAATGGACATTTTGATGATATTGATTCTTCCAATCCATGAGCATGGAAGATTTTTCCATTTTTTGGTATCCTCTTCTATTTCTTTAAGATTTTGTACTTCTCATCATAGAGATCTTTGATGTCCTTGGTTAAGTTTATTCCAAGGTATTTCATTGTTTTTCTGGCTATTGTGAATTGGGTTGATCTTAGAAGTTCTTTCTCAGCCATGGCATTGCCTGTGTATATCCTGCTACTTTGCCAAACTCTTCTATGAGTTCCAATAGTCTCCTAATAGAGTTCACTGGATACCCTAAATAAAGAATCATATCATCTGCAAAGAAGGATAGTTTGACTTCTTCTTTCCCAATTTGTATCCCTTTAATTTCTTTTTCTTGCCTAATGGCTCTGGCTAAAACTTCCAGTACTATATTGAATAGCAGTGGTGAGAATGGGCATCCCTGTCTGGGACCAGATCTCAGTGGAAATGCTTCCAACTTTTCCCCATTCAATAGGATGCTGGCCGTGGGTTTTTCATAAATTGCTTTGATTGTGTTGAGGAATGTTCCTTCTATACCCAATTTGCTTAGAGTTTTATCATGAAAGGGTATTGTATTTTATCAAATGCTTTCTCTGCATCTATTGAGATAATCATATGGTTTTTCTTCTGCAGTCTGTTAATGTGGTGTATCACATTGATTGATTTGCAAACGTTGAACCATCTCTGCATACCTTGGATAAATCATGGGGGGCCTTTTTAAAAAAGAATTATTGCTTATTTATTTGAAAGGCAGAGTTACAGAAAGATGAAAGATAGAGAGAAAAAGATCTTCCATCAGCTGGTTCATTCTCCAAATGGTTGTAATGGCTAGGGCTTGGCCAGGCCAAAGCCAGGAGCCTGAAATTTCTTCCAGGCTCCCACATGGGTTCAAGGGCCCAAACACTTGGACCACCTTCCACTGCCTTCTCAGGAGTATTAGCAGTGAGCTGTATTGGAAGTAGAGCAACCAGGACTCGAACCAACATCCATATGGATTCCAGCATCTCAGGCAGAGGCTAACATGCTATGCTATAATGCCAGCCCCTTTGGAGGTCTTTTATAAAACAATATTCAAAAGCAGCATTTCCATTCTGCCTGAGATAACTGATGTTAATTACCAAGGAGAAATTGAGCTGCTGTACCTACAAGAACAGGGAGGACCATGTCTGAAATCCTGGGGAATTTTTTAGATACTACTTAGTATTCCATGTCCATTAAAAAAATTGGTGAAAACTGTAAAAATAACCATGAAATCCAATAAAGATACACTTACTAGGAATAACATTTTCATTCTACCACTACATAAAGATCCTCATCCAGCTGATATTGGACACTGGGAAGGTGTACATGGAGTGGGTACTGAAAAAAGTAATTACAAATGTCACACATGGGCTCCTGATCAACGGCAGGCACAGGAAGAACTTGGGATCAGGGACTAATGGGAGATATTTAGAGAGTGATAGGGATGCTGGTGGTGGTAGGTGTTGTTAAAGTTTTCCTGGGGAGCTAAGGAGCTGAAAGTAGATAAATGGAGTGGGAATCTGGATTTGTCATTTAATCACATCCTGAAGGAGAACTGAATATTACTGGGAAGGTTCATCTTTTCTCTTCTTCCTGTGCTTCTTACATATCTGCATATGGTTGGACCATAGATGGCTGATTCTTGTTAAAGGCGGTTTTTCTCTCATGCAGCACCACTGACAGGGAGTTGGGTTGTAGTGAGAAATACTGACACCCAGGGATCAGTGCCCTTTGTGGTGGTACTCAACCCAAGGGCCACAGATGGCTTATTGTTCACAGGACAAAACCTAAATTGTTGCATGGCTAAGATATCTAGAACATTCATAAGCTGGCCCTCCCTGCTTTTATGGCTTCTCCAACCATTCTTCACCTCCCAAAATACTTGCTCCAGCCACACAGGCTACTCTCTATTCTCTAACAGGAAATGGTTAAGCATCTACCCAGGAACTTCCCTTCACCCTTACCTTTTCCCAAAGTAGTCAGGTGACTATAATCAGTCACCACTCTGAAAGCCTTTGTCCTGAATAAGTCCTGCAATTACTTCGTCTTTAATGAGTTACTCTAGGTTCTGGACTCCTCTGGGATGCAGAGCCCCTTAGGCTCAGGCATGGGTAGAACGAGACATGTAAGAAGGGGTGATGCAGACGTAGGTAATGACTACAGAGGCTGTATGAATGAAGGGCAGCAGGATCTTGGGTCAAGACCCTGGAGTCACCCTCAGACACCCTGAGTAAGTTGGGCAGGAGGGTGAATAAGCTGGTGCCCTAGTGTCCTTCCAACTTAAGGTCTTGGTTTCCCAGCTTGTAATGATGCTTTGTGGGACAGTTCTTCAGTATATCTTTCCTCTTCTCCATCTCTCTGCCTCTCGAGACTGTACTGCCCTGTAGAAATCTTTTTTATTAATGTTGCAGTTATAATTTTTGTTGGTGACAGTGTTCATTAATAATTGTTGTGCAATGCCTTCTCTGTCATATCATTTCAATAGGATGACTGCTCTGTGAGCACCCTTTAATGCAGCTGTTTTAAGCCCTGTCTTTTAGAATCATCTATGTACATTTAAAAATTTTGCACAGGCCTCCCTCAATTTGTAATTCAATATAAATAAAAGGCCTAGTAAAGTAATATTTAATCACTTATAGAGTTTATTTCTCTATTTGGAAGGCAGAGACAGAGAATGCTCCCAGGTGCTGATTCACTCCCTAAATGCTCACAATGACCAAGCCCAAAGCCAGAAGCTGGGAACACAAGCCAGGTCTCCCATGTGGGTTACAGGAACCCAATTACTTGAATTATCGTCGCTACTTCCCAGCATCTGCACTGGAAGGAAACTGGAGTCAGGATCTGGACCTAGGAATCAAACCCAGGTACTCCTATCAGGGATGTGGGCATCTTAACTCAGGACTTTATGGGAGTGATGATTCTAGCTTGATAGAGTTGTTCTGTCTTTAAGCTGGGGAATGGCAGGCAGCTAACAAATGTTAATGACACCTGGATCATATTCAGGTGCCTTACCCATTGTGGGCTCTGCTGAACTCAAGAGGATCCTCACCTGAATGGAGTTCACTGTATAAGGTGAGGTGACTGGCTGCAAACTAATGATCTAGGGTATTGAGTGTTACAGTGTGAGTACAGGCTGGGGTGAAAGTATAGCATCAGGTCTGGAAACACAAGGAAGGTTTAGCTGAGCAAGTGATATGTAATATATATGAATAAGTACAGGTAAGCCAGGTTAAACGGGAGCAGAGGGGAAAGGGTGCTAGGTGGAAGGAAAAGCGAGTTCAAAGGTTTGGAAGTAAGAAATTATGTTTAAGTCCATCATTGTTCTAGAGTGGGACGCAAGAGTCATTGTGGGGGCCGGTGCTATAGTGCAGCAGGTTAAAGCCCCAGCCTGTGTTATCAGCATCCCATATGGGCGCCCATTCGAGTCCTGGTTGCCCCACTTGCTATCCAGCTCTCTGTTACGGCCTGAGAAAGTAGCAGAAGATGGCTCAAATGCTTGGGCCCCTGCACTTACATGGGAGACGCAGAAGAAACCCCTGGCTCCTGGCTTCAGATCAGCTCAGCTATGGCCGTTGAGGTCATCTGGGGAGTGAAGCAGTGGATGGAAGACCTTTCTCCCTCTCTCTGGCTCTACCTCCCTCTTAACTGTCTTTAAAATAAAATAAATCTTAAAAAAATAAAAAGAATCATTGTGGAGCCAGATGAGAATATGGAGGTAGGCACAAGTATCACAATGAAACATAATTTGTATCCTTCAAAGGGTCTTTGACTTTAAGAGAAGTGAGCACTCACAGAAATGTTAGTAAGAAAAGAAATGATCAGATTTTCACCTTAGAGTTCCCCCCACTGTATGAATGAAACATTCAAGGAGAAGGGCATTGATCAGGAAGGCAAAGAGATTAATTCAGAGGCTATTTCAACAGTCCAGGGGAGAGAACATGCCATCCTGATCTGGCAGTGTGGTGCTGGTGTAAGAAGTAGAATGAGATGAGAGAGTGGAGGAGGAAGAGGGTGGAAGAGTGAAAGGTGAGATCATGAGTTTCCTTCGAGATCTGTTGTGCTTAACATGCCTGTGACACATCCACAGAAGATAATTATTGAGCAATAGGATTCAGAATTACCTGGATGAGAAAGACATTTAAGTCTGATAGTTAAATGATAACCTAAGACATTGAGTAGATGACTTTTTCATGAGGTATACAATTTCTTGGGATATATAATTCACATAGAATTATAAAAGAATGATGTTTACAAAAAGCCCTGAGGAAAACCAACATATAAGATACTGAAAGGGGTGCTGGCATTGTGGTGTAGCAGGTAAAGCCACTGCCTATAATACTGGTATCTTGCATGGGCACCATATCCAGGTGCTCTACTTCTAATCAAGCTCCCTGTTAGTGGCCTGGGGAAAGCAGTAGAAGATGGTCCAATGTTTGGGCCCCTGTCACCCATGTGGGAGACCCAGAGAAAGCTCTTGGCCCTAACTTTGGTCTGGCTCAGCCCTGACTATTGCAGCCATCTAAGGAATGAACCAGTAATTGGAAAGTCTCTGTCTTCTACCACCCTCTGTAACTCAGACTATCAAATAAATATCTTTTTTAAAAACAAGTACTGACAGAGCAGGAGTGAATTACACTTATCAAGGATGCCCAACCAGGTGGGTAAAAGGAAAACTAACATATTTTATGTCTCAGAAGCAAATAGAAAAGTATGTTTTAGAAATGATGGAATATAGTTAACATGTTAAAGAGATGTGAAGAAAATAGGTTGTTTATAATTATATAGATTCTGTGCTCGCTTCGGCAGCATGTATAATTATATAGATTCTAATTACAGAAATTTGAAATTTAGCAATTACTTTCATTGTGACGAGACTGAAAGGAAACATCTTTTCAGATAATGTATCATAGTAATATAATCAATGTAAGTTCAAGTTTTGTTGGACATGGTTATTTCCTCTTAAAGGTACTAGCAACAAACATGATAGGAAACCAAACCACTGTGTCAGAGTTCCTCCTCCTGGGCCTGCCCATCCAGCCACAGCACAAAAACCTCTTCTACGTCCTGTTCCTGGCCATGTACCTGACCACAGTCATAGGGAACCTCCTCATCATCATCCTCATTCGACTGGACTCCCATCTCCACACGCCCATGTATTTGTTTCTCAGCAACTTGTCCCTCTCTGACCTCTGCTTCTCCTCTGTCACAATGCCCAAATTGCTGCAGATCATGCAGAGCCAAGTCCCATCCATCCCCTATGCAGGATGCCTGGCCCAAATATACTTCTTCCTGTTTTTTGGAGACCTGGAGAACTTCCTCCTTGTGGCCATGGCCTATGACCGCTATGTGGCCATCTGCTTCCCCCTGCACTACACCAGCATCATGAGCCCCAAGCTCTGCTTCTGCCTGGTGGTGCTGTCCTGGGTGCTGACCACGTTCCATGCCCTGCTGCACACCCTGCTCATGGCCAGGCTGTCTTTCTGTGCAGACAACAGGATCCCCCACTTTTTCTGTGATATGTCTGCTCTTCTGAAGTTGGCCTGCTCTGATACCCATGTCAATGAGTTGGTGATATTTGTCATGGGAAGCACATTTCTTGTCATCCCCTTCCTACTCATCACAATGTCCTATGTAAGGATTGTGTCTTCCATTATCAAGGTTCCTTCTGCACGGGGCATCCATAAGGCCTTCTTCACCTGTGGCTCCCACCTGTCTGTGGTGTCATTGTTCTATGGGACAGTTATTGGTCTCTACCTAATCCCATCAGCCAATAATTCTACTGTGAAAGAGACTGTCATGGCTATGATGTATACTGTGGTGACTCCCATGCTGAACCCCTTCATCTACAGTCTGAGGAACCAAGACATAAAGGGAGCCCTGGGAAGAATTGACTGTGGAAAGAAGACTCTCTTCTCTCTAGGATGGTAACAAGTATTTTTACACAATTTTATCCTTTACGTATACTTAATTGATGCTGAAATATTATTCCAAGTTTTTACTGTACCAAGGAACCTCTGTTAAAATGGTGTACTACAATATGCCTGTCCTGTAGTTCAAAAGAGAGTCTGACCTTGGAGACATGGCCATACTTCCTCTGACCTCCCCAGATGACCTTGGAGAGGCATAGTTTAAGAACCACTACTTTAAATAACTCCATGAATACATATATAAACAATAAAATGATTACTAGTCTATGTTTAGATTGAGGGTTTTTTTAACTTCCACGTAAGAGAGGTTGGGTTAGGGGTTTTTCAAATCAAGAGTAAGAAGGCACAAGCTACTAGTGCTACACAGCATAGTGGGGGTGCCTACATAGTTCACAATAACATTTTCATGCCTTTTTAGTAAACAGAAGACAGGAGCTCCAAGGCTCTAATCATAAAGTAAAGACAGGAAAAATTATTTGTCCTGATTTTATTACTATGCATTGTATACATGCATTTAAATATAACACTGTACATATCACACCATAAATATGTCTAACTGTCGTTAACCAAAATTTTAAAGAATGGTTAAGTTTCAAATGCTTGAAAAGACATGCTTTATTATATTATCTGGAATTATGTTTTGAATATTGCATTTTAAATAGTCCTCTGTAATCCTATAGTGCTTGTAATCAATACTAAATAATATCCAAACATCTGAACCTCCAGCCTTCCTTCAATGTCTCCTTTATATATCCTTCTTCAAAAGTGCTCACATCATTTTATCTCTTAACTTTCCCCCCATTTTGATTTATTTTCATGTCTACATAGTCTTTTTTGATCCAGCCTGACCTTTAGTTGATCTAACCCTTTGACACAGTGATGTATTTTGTGTCTACTTGTCAATTAACTAATACTCAGGGGCCCATGAATTTTTGCTTCCCCAGGAATACAGAAAGACACTACAAGCTGGCAAAATTTTCACTTTTTAAGGATGCCTCTTACTTTGGACTTTACAAAAGAAATTCATGTCTGTGTTTTTATTCTACTCTCATGACTTTTCAACAGTACTGAAAAACCCACCCAGAACAATTAGGAAATGAAAGAATTGAAAGATATCTGAATTAGAAAAGAAAAGGTGCAATGTCTGTGTTTGCTTAACTGATTTTGTACACAGAAATCCTAAAGACTCCATCAAAAAGCTGTTAAAGCTAATAAATTAATTTGATATAGTAGGATACATTAACATACAGAAACCAGTCATATTTGTATACTGTAACGATGAACTATCTGAAAACAAAATGTTTAAAAATTTCACTTACATTAGCCACAAAAGATATTCAGAAATTAATTTAACCAAAGAAGCAAATATCTTTACATCAAAGATTTAAAACATTAATGAAATATGTTGAAGATAAAAATAAATGGAAAGATATTCCATATTTAGGAATTGGAGTTAATTGTTTAATGTCCATACTATACAGATCAACCTACAGATACAATATAATCTCTAGCAAAATTCAATGTCATTTTCCATAAGAAAAAAAATCCTGAAATCAATATGAAACTACTGAAGAAAAGACCCTTAATAGATAAGACAACCTTGTGCAAGAAGAACAAAGCTGAAAACATCATACTATCTGATTTCAAAACATGTTGCAATTATATAGTAATGAATCAGCAAGATATTGTCATAAAACACATACACATTGACCAATGGCAAAACAAAGAAGCCAGAAATGAACCCACACATTATAGTCAAAGGATTTTTAGTAAAGGTGCCAAAACTACACAATGGGAAAAGGACAATATCTTCAATAAATGGTGTTAGAACACTGGAGATTCACATGTAAATAAAACAGAATTGGACTCTTATACAAAAATTAAAGACTTAAACAATTAACAGAGTGAACAATCTACAGAACAAGAGGAAATATTTACAAACCATGTCTGAAAAAGGGCAATATCCAGAATATATATATATACACACACATATATATATATAACTCAAAAAACCCAACAGCCAAAAAGAATATGATAATCCAACTAAATCTGGATACTAGATCTAAACAAACATTTGTCAAAGGAACAAATACAAATAGCCAACAAGTACATGAAAAAATGCTATCACTAATCATCAAGGAAACACACGTTAAAACTACAATAAGATATGGCCTCACTCCAGTTAGACTGGCTATTATCAAAAAAAAAAAAATAACAAGTGTTTATGAGAATGTAGAAAAAAATGGAACTCTTACACACTGTAGGTAGGAATGTGAATTAACATAACCAGTACAGAAAAAAAGTATAGATAAATAAAAAGAGTGGCCTTATGTATAGTAACCTTACCACTGAAAATATATCCAAGTGAAACACTCCTATGCCTTTTGCCACACTATTCATAATAGCCAAGAAATTGACACAACCTAAATGTCTGTTAATTCATGAATGGATAAAGAAAATGTGGTACATACAAACAATAGAATACTATTCATATATAACTATATATAATATATATAATATGTATATAATATATATAATAGAATACTATTCATATAAAGGATGAAATCCTGTCACTTGCTACCCTACGAATGAAACTAGAGGACATCATGCTAAGTGAAATAATCTAGGCATAAAAAGGCAAACAAGAGGTAAAAGTTCATGAAAAATGGAGTTAAAATATAACGCTAATTTTCCATGAACCTTTTGAAGTCTCCTTGTATACTGACCTGCATAACTTCATTTACATGGAGAATCCAAAAATATCAAGTTTATAGAGATGTAAAGTAGAGTAGTGGTTATCAGAGCTAGGGAAGGAATAGAAGCTGTTGGAGAAAGGGTACAAAGTTTTATTTAGGTTGGAGGAATAAGCATTTGAAGCCTATTGTACAACAAGGCTAGTAACAATGTTAATAATAACCCAATAGAGGTCAGTGCTGTGGTTCAGCAGGTTAAAGTAAGGGCCTGCCATGCCTCATGGCATTTGAGAGTGAACTAGCAGATGAAGACCTCTCTCTCTGTCTAGCCTTCTTTATAATATACCTCTGCCTTTCAAATGAATAAAATAAATCTTTTTAAAAACCACTGATAACGTTAGTTAAGAATAAAGTTATGCAAACTTCAGAAGTACTAAGAATGTTTCCATGACAAAAAAGGTAAGTATTAGAGCCAGTATTGTAGTGCAGTGGGTTAAGCTGCACTTGTGATACCAGCATCCCATGTGAGTACCAGTTCAAGTCCCAGGTACTCCGCTTCTTACATCGCTCCCTGCATAAGCACCTGGGAAAGCAGTGGAAGATGGGTCCCTTCCACCCGTGTGGGAAACCCAACTGGAGTTCCAGGCCTGGCCCAACCCAACCATTGCAGCCATTTCAGGCATGAACCAGCAGATGGAAGATCTCTCTCCCTCTCTCTCTATAACTTTGCCTTTCAAATACATAAAATAGATCTTTTTAAAACCAGGTAGAATTTTTGCTTTAATAATTTCATAATGTATATATATATATATATCAAAACAGCACATTGTACCTATAAACAATGACTATTTCTCATTTAATAATAAAACAAAATAAATTTTTAAATATTAAAGATCTAGGCAAGATCTATATGATGAAAACACTGGTAAAAGTAATCAAATATTACTCTTGTATAATAAACATACCATGTTCAATGACTGAAAGACTTACTGTTAAGATCTTGATTTTCTAAACTGATCTAGACAGTCAACACAATTCCAATCAAAATTCCAACAGATGTTTTGGTCCACAAATTGATAATTATGTTCCACAGGTAAAGAAACTAAAAACCACAATTCACTTCAGAAGAGAAAAACCAAGTAACAGGATTCATAATACCTGGTTTCCAGACTTATCATGAAGCTACAATAAGCAGAAAAATGTGTTATTTAAGAAAGATAGAAATATACATCAGTATGGAGTGTGTAGAAGAGCATGGAGATACAAGAAATTGACCCACTCGTGCATCTTCCATTGGTTTGCACCTTCCAAAGATACAATGAAAATTCAGTGGAACAAATGAAAAGATTGAATTTCCATATGCAAAAAAAGCAAACTTCACTCTACACCACACACTCAACAATTAGCTCAAATGCATCCTAGATCTGAACATTTGGAGGAGTGCTAAAAGCTTCCCCAATCCCAGAGAAGATGCAAGGAGCACGTGGAGAATGATGGAAGTGGGGAGTTGTTGAGTTGTATCTACCAAAGCCAGTCGAAATCGGCACAGAACTGGTTTCTGCAGCTTTGGCTACAATAAAAGGTACCTGAAAGAACCTCAAACGGTGAACTGGAAATGTGTGGTCCTCAAGACGTGTGCATTTTCTGCCAAGGGTTAAAAGACAGTTTCGTTCAACTGGAAGTTGAACCTGCCCCAAGTCCTTTAGATTCTTAGGTAACACACACACACACTGGTGGAGGGGTGGTAATTCCACCTCGGGTAAAGGATATTGACCACCAAGAGAAAGTAAAGCACACATGGGCACACAAGGGCAGCAGGAAGAACCATGCCTGAAATTCGGGGGAATTCTTTGGATGTCACTCAGTAGTTCCATTTCCATTAATGAAACCTGCAAGAATCCAGTAAAGGCAAGACCAGTGAAGATGCACATTCTCTGGGAATTAGAATTTCCTATGAGCCATTATGTAAAGATCCTCACCAGCCAATCATGGTTAATGGAAAGATGAACAAGAAATGGGTACTGGAATTATAATTGCCACACATGACTTCATGATCAGTTGCAGGCACACGAAGCAATTGACATTAGGAGGTAACAGGACATGTAGGGAGAACAGAATGGATGACGGCAGTGGACGATACTTCTGAGGTTTCCCTAGAGAGCTAAGGATATGAAAGGCAGTTAACAGAATGAGAACCTGGGTTTCTCTTTTAATCACGGCCTGAGGCAGAATGTGCAGAATCTGGGAGATTCATCATTTCTCTTGTTCCTGTCCTGCCTGGATTTCTATGTATGATTGATTCAGGAGCGGACTCTTGTTATCAGTTTTTCTCTCTGCTGGGGACTGCCTACAGAGAAGTGGGTTATAGTGAGAGAGCCTGACATTTGGACATCTTTCCAAGCATGGATGTGTCTTTCCTGATGGTACTCCACTCACTGATCACTCATGGCTTCTTCATGTCCATAGGACAAAGCCTAAATTCTTACATGGCTATGGTCTACCTTTTATGTTACATTCTCTTAACAGGCTGGTTAAGCACCCATCACAAACTTCTCTCCGTCCCCACCTTTCCCCAAGGTGTAGTCGGGTATGACCCAGGACTGTGCTCACTGCTGTGGGACTCTGGAGAGTCCTGTCCTGGTGAGGTCCTGGGCAATTACTTTGTCCCTAATGAGTTACTCCAGGATGTGGCCTCCTCTGGGACGCAGGGCCCTTTAGGCCCAGGGATGGGGAGAACAAGTATGTAAGAAGCAGCAACGCAGACACTGATCATGAGAGCAAAGGCTGTCCCCTCTGATGCCTGTTGTGAGCAAAGGGAAGCAGATCTGGAGCCCCAGCCCTGAGCCCCCAGCCCTGAGCCACCTTTAGAACCCTGGGTAAGTTGGACAGGATGGTGAATGAGCTGGCAGTGCCTCAGTGTCCCTCCTTAGTTTCCAGGTTGTATGAATCACTTTTCAGCTGTGATAACGTTCCTCTTCTCCATCTCTCTGCCTCCTACAACTGTGCCACACTGTAGAAATACTTTAAGTAATCTTCTCCTAGTACAATTTTTTAAATGATAGTCGCCATTATTCTCACTTACTGTACAATGTATTTTCAGTGAGCATATCATTTCAACATAATAACTCTGTAAAGCAGTCTCTTTTAAACATATTGATTTATTTAATTGAAAGATATTTGCAGAGATAGAAGAGACACAGAGACAGAGAGAGATCTTCCATCTGCTGGCTCATTCCCCAAATAGCTGCAATGGCCAGGGCTCAGCCAAACTGAAGTCAGGAGCAAGAAGCTTGATCCAGGTTTCCCACATGGGTGCAGGGGTCCAAGAACTTGGGCCATCTTCCACTGTTCCCAGACACATTAGCAAGGAGCTGGCTTCAACGTGGAGCAGCTGAGCAAACTGAACACCAAAATGAACACCTGTTCTTTCCTGACTGTCCCACTTTGAATGAAATAAATCTTTAAAAAAAAGGCTCTTCCCACACATGTGGATGGATGCTTCTCCTCTGCTTTCCTAATCAGCTTTGAGAAAAAACGGAATGTGTTAGTGATCCCCAGAAAATAAAGCAGAAGTAACAGTGTGTGCGTGTACACTCAAAAAGTTGTAGGAAAACAGAAAAATGATTTTATTTTGGTGTAAAAAATTTTAATACATAAACATGTATATTATGAAAAGGGGCATGTATTCCAAAAGGTTTTACACCAGAATTAATTCATGCTGTTAGTTCCATATCTCCATGAACTTTTTCAAGTACACTCATATACACATGCACACACATGATTAATTTTAAGGAACTATTTCACATGATTATAGGAGCTGATAAATCTGATATCATTAGGGTAGGTTGGCAAGTGAAGACCCTGGGGAGACCTGATGTTTTAGCCTTGAGTTCAAAGCACTCTGGAGACAGAAACTGTCTTCTTCAGGGGACATCAGACTTTTCTCTTAAAATCTATTGATTCCATTATGCTCAGCACACTGTGGAAAATAATCCACTTTACTCACAATCTAATTATTTCAATGTTAAGCACTTTACAAAATATCTTCACAATACCTACATCAAGTATTTTAGAAAAAACTTGTTACCAAGACCTAGCCACATTATTTTTTTGAGAGGCAGAGTGGACAGTGAGAGACAGACAGAGAGAAAGGTCTTCATTTGCCGTTGGTTCACCCTCCAATGGCCGCCGCGGCTGGTGCACCGTGGCCGGCGCACCACACTGATCCAAAGCCAGGAGCCAGGTGCTTCTCCTGGTCTCCCATGTGGGTGCAGGGCCCAGGGACTTGGGCCATCCTCCACTGCACTCCCGGGCCACAGCAGAGAGCTGGACTGGAAGAGGAGCAACAGGGACAGAATCCGGTGCCCCAACCAGGACTAGAACCTGGTGTGCCGGTGCCACAGGCGGAGGATTAGCCTATTGAGCCACGGTGCCAGCCGCCAAGACCTAGCCACATTGACATGTAAAATTATTACATAGGATATGGAACCCTGAAGAAGATCTCAAGTGAACAAGTCAGGATAGAAACCATATTTCTTCCTTTAATTCCTCCCATAATTTATTAAATTCTCATATTTATTTTTTCTACATCAAAGTCCATGACATCATGTCCATTTCAGCATCAAGATGTATGGGCTCAGTCAACTGTATTGTTAAAAATAGTATATCTGGGCCAGCGCCGCGGCTCACTAGGCTAATCCTCCGCCTTGCGGCACCAGCACACCGGGTTCTAGTCCCGGTCGGGGCACCGAATTCTGTCCCGGTTGCTCCTCTTCCAGTCCAGCTCTCTGCTATGGCCTGGGAGTGCAGTGGAGGATGGCCCAGGTCCTTGGGCCCTGCACCCCATGGGAGACCAGGATAAGTACCTGGCTCCTGCCATCGGATCAGTGTGGTGCACCAGCTGCAGCGCGCTGGCCGCGGCAGCCATTGGAGGGTGAACCAACGGCAAAGGAAGACCTTTCTCTCTGTCTCTCTCTCTCACTGTCCACTCTGCCTGTAAAAAAAATAGTATATCTGAGGTTCCCTAATATTTTGTGATACAAAATTGTATCTTAAACTTGGATAGATTGCCAAAAATTCATGCCAAATAGTTAAGGCTAGAGATTTTTAATTTTGAGATGATTTAATAAATGTAGTTATTTTAACATAATGGGGTTTTGCTCCTTTAAAGTTGAAGGAATCCACATCTCAGCCTGAAGAAAAGTGAATGGACATTGTGAAACATCAGGTACTGCACCAAATGCTGGCTGTGCCCCAGTCATCAGGGAAGTCGACTAAACGAGTAATCAAGGGGCTTGACCGCTGCAGGGTGAGTTCAGGATGGGATGGAAGCATAGTAGCAGGCCTCACCAAGTCTGGAGACACAGAAAGGTTTAGTTGAGCAGGGACAGGAAATACACCTGAAGGATGAGCAGGTGAGGGAGGGTGCAAAAGGAATGAAGTGGTAGGCAGGAGGGACAACAAGACGAGGGTGTTTCAGTCCAGCATTGCTGGAGGGTGGGATGCAGGGGTCATTGTGGGGCAAGATGAGAGTGTGCAGCTAGGCAAGGGCGAGGTTATGAAGCAATGTTTGTATCCTTGAAAGGAGTTTTGCCTTTATTTTATGAGGAATGAGAATCTCTCAGACCATTCATCAAAAGAGAGATGATCCTGGGGCTGACTTCATGATGCAGAGGGTTAAGCTGCCACTTGCAATGCTGGCATCTCATATCTGAGTGCTGGATCAAGACTCTATTTCTTCATTTGCAATCCTGCTTCCTGCTAATGTGCCTGGGAGTCAGCAGATGATGATTCAAGTACTTGGGCCCCTGCCACCCATGTGGGAGACCCAGCTGCAGTCCCAGGCCCCAAGCTTTTGGTTGACCCACTCCCAGTCATTGCAGCCATTTGGAGAATGAACCAGCAGATGGAAGATCTCTCTCTCTCTCTTTCTGCCTTTCAAATAAAATAAATTATCTTAAAAAGAGAGATGGGCCAGTGCCACAGCTCAATAGGCTAATCCTCCGCCTGTGGTGCCGGCACACTGGATTCTGTCCCGGTTGCTCCTCTTCCAGGCCAGCTCTCTGCTGTGGCCCGGGAGTGCAGTGGAGGATGGCCCAAGTGCTTGGGCCCTGCACCTGCATGGGAGACCAGGAGAAGCACCTGGCTCCTGGCTTCAGATTAGCGCAGTGCACAGGCCGCAGTGGCCCTTGGAGGGTGAACCAACGGCAAAAGAAGACCTTTCTCTCTGTCTGTCTCTCACTGTCCACTCTGCCTGTCCAAAAAAAAAAAAAAAAAAAAAAAAAAAAAGAGAGAGAGAGAGAGATGATAAGATTTTCATTTATGTTGATGGAAATAAGCTGGACACACACACAAAAATACTGCATGTTCTCCCTTTTATGTAGAAGCTAAAATTTAAAAAGAAAAAAAAATAAAAAATATAACCCAAAAAGAGAAATGCCTGTTTATCAGTATTGCTGCAAATACAGTTTTGCAAAACTTTGTTTTATATCTTTGTGAAACCACTGGTTAAGCTACTATAGTTTTAATAATCTGTGATTATTTTAAAATTCACTGGATATGGGGGAAATAGTCATCTTTTCATTTGATTCTTGTTTATAGCCATTGCCTACATGCCTGCTGAGCTAGGGTCTTTTCACTGTATTCGCTGGATCATTAGGTCTTTGACTATGATGTAATTTTAAAATAAAATATCTCAAAAAATAAAGACAGACAGCAAGGTAGAGAAACAGAGAGGGCAGAAGAGAAATGTTATATTCTTAGAACTGTATGTATGAACTGTATTGAATCTTTCCTCTTTTTTTAATAACACATTAACATTAGAATTGATGATAATTGTGTTGTAGTAATTTACATGCATTTGCTGTGGCCCTAACAATCTATTAATAAAGCCCTCTAAAATGAAAATAAATAAAAAATTTAAAAATCCATAGGAAAAATGTTTTATCTTAGAATGCCACAATGTGAATGAAGCATCTTTAAGGAGAAGGGTATTAAGGCAGAAGACGAGAAGAGCAGAGAGGATTTTTTAATAGTCCAAGTAAGGTAAGATCTGTTTGGTCTAAGATTGTGGTGTTGGGTTGAGGAGTCAATGAATCAGAGTGAGATGAAGTATGAAATCTATGACAGCTATATTGCAACTGATGGTGAGAGAAGGAATGAATGAGATAAAGCTCACATATTTCTGATCCTAGATTCCTCTCACTGAAACATGAGAGAGTGGAGGAGGAGGTTGGGAGAGGGAAATGTTGAGATCATGAGTCATTTGGGATCTCTTGAGCTTATGGTGCCCATGAACCATCCATAGAAAATAATGGGATAGAGTTCTCTGTGTCAAAGATGTCTGCACCTGATATTTAAATAGTGATCTAAGACACTGAGTAGAAGGATTTTTCTTGGGAGTATTCATACAATTAAAAGAAAAAAAGGCTTGACGAACATTAACAAGTAAGAAAGTGACATGGGGCTGGCACCGTGGCACAGTGGGTTAATATTCTGATTGCGGCACCAGTATCCCATGTGGGCGCCAGTTCTAGTCCCAGTTGCTCATCTTTCAACCTGGCTCTCTGCTATGACCTGGGAAGGCAGTAGGGGATGGCCCAAGTGCTTGGGCCCCTGCATCCATGTGGGAGACCCAGAACAGGCTCCTGGATCCTGGATCCTGGCGTCAGATCAGGCGCAGCCCTGGCTGTTGTGGCCATTTGGGAGTGAACCATGGATGGAAGCCCCTACACTCTGTCTCTCCCTCTCTCTGTAATTCTACTTCTCCAATAAATAAATAAAATCTTTAAGAAAAAGAAAAAAAGTGACAGAACAGTAGCCAATTAAAGTTACTGAGGATAACCAACCAGGAAGATAAAAGTAATGTATTTCATGCCTCAGAAGAAAATAGAAAAGAATGTTTTAGAAAAGATAGAATGTTGTAATTGTTAATGAGAAGTAAAGAAAGTCACAATTACAAGCCTCTTTTTTACATGTAAGATTATTATTAGGAGTTAATATTTAATATGTGCTGGACAATTTGCAGATTCCACATAGTTCATAGATACAACTCTATAAGGATATAATCTGATTATAAAACATTGGAGTGTAGAGATTATGTTCATTGTGATGATGGTGAAAAAATAATTTTTTTCAGAATACTTAACAGTCAGCGTACCATAGAAACAATCAATCAAACTTCAACTTTTGAAGATATAACTTGTGAGATATACCAATGAGGACAGAATCCTACTCTGAAAAAAGCAAACAGGTAACTGACGGATGGAAAGTACTCTCACAAAGATCTTAGTCCGAGGGTAACCTCATACAAGCTTCAATGAAAAAAATGAATTTGAGTTTTCAAGCACATAGCAGATGCCAGAAAAGGTTATAGGTATCTATGTTGTCCAATGTTTGTGAGCAGAAGGTAAAGTGTCTGGTTGCCTTTTTTTAACTTTTATTTAGTAAATATAAATTTCCAAAGTATAGTTTATGGATTATAATGGCTCCCCCCCCCAACTTCCCTACCACTCGCACCCCTCCCATCTCCCGTTCCCTCTCCCATTCCATTCACATCAAGATTCATTTTCAATTATCTGTATATACAGAAGATCAATTTAGTATATATTAAGTAAAGATTTCTTCAGTTTGCACCCACACAGAAACACAAAGTGTAAAATACTGTTTCAGTACTAGTTATAGCATTACTTCACATTGGACAACACAATAAGGACAGATCCCACATGAGGAGTAAGTACACAGTGACTCCTGTTGTTGACTTAACTATTTGACACTCTTGTTTATGGCGTCAGTAATCTCCCTAGGCTCTAGTCATGAGTTGCCAAGGCTATGGTTGCTTCTTAGCTTTTTTTTCAATTGTCATGTTAATGTAATGTTAATGCAAACAGAACAGATTCCATATAGCTCATAGATACAACTCTATAAGGATATAATCTGATTATAAAACATTGGAGTATAGAGATTATGTTCATTGTGATGATGGTGAAAAAAATAATTTTTTTCAGAACACTTAACAGTCGGCGTACCATAGAAACAATCAATCAAACTTCAACTTTTGATGGACACTACTGCTTCTGCCTAAGGGCTCTAGCAACAGAACATGACTGGAAAGAACCAAACCACTGTCTCAGAGTTCCTCCTCCTAGGCCTGCCCATCCAGCCACAGCACAAAAACCTCTTCTACGTCCTGTTCCTGGCCATGTACCTGACCACAGTCATAGGGAACCTCCTCATCATTGTCCTCATTCACCTGGACTCTCATCTCCACACGCCCATGTATTTGTTTCTCAGCAACTTGTCCCTCTCTGACCTCTGCTTCTCCTCTGTCACAATGCCCAAATTGCTGCAGATCATGCAGAGCCAAGTCCCATCCATCCCTTATGCAGGATGTCTGGCCCAAATGTACTTCTACCTATTTTTTGCAGACCTGGAGAGCTTCCTCCTTGTGGCCATGGCCTACGACCGCTATGTGGCCATCTGCTTCCCCCTGCACTACACCAGCATCATGAGCCCCAAGCTCTGCTTCTGCCTGGTGGTGCTGTCCTGGGTGCTGACCACGTTCCATGCCCTGCTGCACACCCTGCTCATGGCCAGGCTGTCTTTCTGTGCAGATAATGTGATCCCCCACTTTTTCTGTGACATATCTGTTCTGCTGAAGTTGGCCTGCTCTGACACCCATGTCAATGAGTTGGTGATATTTGTCATGGGTGGACTTGTTATTGTCATCCCCTTCCTACTCATTATTACATCCTATGCAAGGATTGTGTTGTCTATCATCAAGGTTCCTTCTGCGCGGGGCATCCGTAAGGCCTTCTCCACCTGTGGTTCCCACCTGTCCGTGGTGTCACTGTTCTTTGGCACAATTATTGGTCTCTACCTAATCCCATCAGCCAATAATTCTACTGTGAAGGAGACTGTCATGGCTATGATGTATACTGTGGTGACTCCCATGCTGAACCCCTTCATCTACAGCCTGAGGAACAGAGACATGAAGGGAGCCTTGGGCAGAGTCATTTGTAAAAAGAAAATCCTCTTCTGCCTATGATGGCAGAACTAAAATTTTTACATAATTTATCTCATACATATATACAGATACTAATATTGGAATACTATTCCAGACTCTTTACGTGAATTTCTGTCAAAATGGCACACCACATAATCATTTAATATTAAGAAAGAAAATGTAGCTGAGCAATTTAACTAAGGGAGAGGATCTTCATGACCTGGCTGTCTCTTCCTCTTTATCTTCCTCACCTGGAAAAGCATAGTTTAAAAACTACTGGTTTGCTGGGTTGTGATATAGCAGATTAAGCCAACAACCTGCAGTGCCGGCATCCCATTTGGGCACCAGCTTGAGTCCTGGTTGCTCCACTTCTGATCCAGCTCCCGGCTAATGTGCCTGAGAAAGCAGTGGAGGAGAGCCCAAATGCAGAGCCCACGGGGGCATCCACATGAGACATCCAGAAGCTGCTCATGGCTCCTGGCTTCAGCCTGGCCCAGTGCTGGCTGTTGCAGCCATTTGGGGAGTGAACAAGTGGATGGAAGATCTCTCTGCCTGCCTGCCTGCCTGCCTCTCTCTCTCTCTCTCTAGCTCTGCCTTTCAAATAAAATAAATCTTTTTTTTAAGAATTACTGTTTTAAATCATCTGCATGTCTTACATTCTTAAATTGTTATAGGACTTTTCTTATTTTATCCAGAACACCTCTTTGTTTGTGGCAGTTCTAAGTAGTTCCATATATTCTTTGCTCAGTACTAAATTAGATCAAGTGTGTTAATTATCCCAACCAACCACTAAATGTCTCCTATAAATACCCCCCAAAAGAAAATTTCACAACATTGTATCACTTAAGTACCCTCTACCCCTCCAGATTTATTTTCACATTTACAAAGACTTTCTTGGCCTGGCATGATGTTCAATATATTTTTTCTAATCCTTTACAACAATGGTGTAGTTTGGGTTTATTTAGAATTAACTAACAGCACAAGAAGATTTAAAATTTTCTCTAGTAATGAGAAAAAAGCTAGAGCTGGTACAAATAAGTTCACTTTTTAAGGATGTCTCTCTTCTATTTGATATTTTGACTTTCACAAAATAACTGTTTTTATTCCACCCTCATGACAACTTCAAGGATATTCAGAAGCTACTATCAAGGTAAAATATGCAAAATATGGAGGAGTTCAATGACTGCCCAATCAGTGTGTCAGTTGCTGAGCCTATATAATATCACAAACTATCTGACTCCAGTTTCTTTTCATTCTTTTCCAGTTCAGAAGGAAGATGGGCAACCATTCTTTTTTCAAACAGCTCCATGTATGGCAAAAGTTCCAACCTTAACTTTTTTCCTTTGTCCCACAAGTGAGGGCCTCCAAAGCCATCACCTTCATCCTCTTGTATGTTTTCCTGACCTCCACATCTTGATCTGAAGCCCAGACCTTTCTCCTGAGCTCCCAACTGCCATTTTCATCTGACTAGTGCATATCTCCACTTGAGTTTCCACGGGCAGTTCAATCACATCATGCTCAACATTCAGCTCTTTATGTCCCGTCAAGTGTCCTTAATCCTACATCCTGATTTCTGATGTCACCTTCTACAGGCTTCCTTGATCAACCACTTCTTTACATTTGATTTCATATTTCTTGAAATAATGTACTTTCTATATGGTTGTTAAGGTAACATCAGTTCTGGGGCCGGCGCCACGGTGTAGTAGGTTAAATCCCTGCCTGCGGTGCTGGCATCTCATTTAGGCACTGGTTCATGTCCTGGATGCTCCTCTTCTAATCCTGCTCTCTGCTTATGGCCTGGGAAAGAAGTGCTTATGCCTCTGCATCCATGCGGGAGACTCAGAAGAAGTCGCTGGCTCCTGCCTTTAGACTGGCTCAGCTCCGGTCATTGCAGCCATTTGGGGAGTGAACCAGGGGATGAAAGACCCCTCTGTCTGTCTCTCCCTCTCTCTGTAACTCTGTCTTTCAAATAAATAAGTAAATATTTTTTTTAAAAAAAAGGTAATGTTGCCAGTGCCGCAGCTCACTAGGCTAATCCTCTGCCTTGCAGCGCCAGCACACCAGGTTCTAGTCCCAGTCGGGGCGCTGGATTCTGTCCCGGTTGCTTCTCTTCCAGTCCAGCTCTCTGCTGTGGCCAGGGAGTGCAGTGGAGGATGGCCCAAGTACTTGGGCCCTGCACCCCATGGGAGACCAGGATAAGCACCTGGCTCCTGCCATCGGATCAGCGCGGTGTGCCGGCCGCAGCGCGCCGGCCGCGGTGGCCATTGGAGGGTGAACCAACAGCAAAAAGGAAAACCTTTCTCTCTGTCTCTCTCTCACTGTCCACTCTGCCTGTAAAAAAAAAAAAAAGGTAATGTCAGTTCTTATAATGGATAAACTCTGGGGGCTGGTGCTGTGGCACAGTGGGTTAATGCCCTGGCCTGAAGCGCTGGCATCCCAAATGAGCGCCGGTTCAAGACCCGGCTGCTCCACTTCCGATCCAGCTCTCTGCTATGGCCTGGGAAAGCAGTAGAAGATGGCCCAAGTCCTTGGGCCCCTGCACCCGCGTGGGAGACTGGGGGAGGCTCCTGGCTCCTGGCTTTGGATCGGCTCAGCTCTGGCTGTTACAGCCAACTGGGGAGTGAACCATCAGATGGAAGACCTCTCTCTCTCTCTCTGCCTCTCTTCTCTCTCTGTGTAACTTTGACTTTCAAATAAATAAAGAAATCTTTAAAAAATAATGAATAAACTCTGAAATCTCAGTGGCACAATACAAAAGAATTATCAGTTACAAGATAAAATATTAGCCTTTAAATTAGTTTCCTCTATACCAGAAATACAATGGAAAAAAACCTCAACACTGAAAAAACGAGCCTGTTCTCAAGGCCAATTAGATTAGATACAAGAAGGGTTAGTGCTGTGATGCAGCAGGTTAAAGCCCTGGTCTGCAGTGCTGGCATCCCATATGGGCACTGCTTTCGATCCCAGCTTCTCCACTTCTAATCCAGCTCCCTACTAATGTGTCTGAGAAAGCAGTGGAGGATGGTCCAAGTCTTTGGGCCCCTGCACCCATGTGGGAGACCTGGAAGAAGCTCCTGGCTCCTGGCTTCAGATTGGCTCAGCTCCAGTCATGCCATTTGGGGGGGTGAACTAGCAGATGGAAGACCTCTCTCTGTCTCTGTCTCTACCTCCCTCTGTACTGTAACAAATTCTTTACTGAGATACATACAAGAATACCACAATGAAAGGAGATATATAATGGCCATGGAAAGGGTGCCTTTTTTTTTTTTTTGACAGGCAGAGTAGACAGTGAGAGACAGAGAGAAAGGTCTTCCTTTTCCGTTGGTTCACTGCCCCTCCACCACCAATGGCTGCTGTGGCCGGCGCCACGCTGCAGCCAGTGCACCACGCTGATCCAAAACCAGGAGCCAGATGCTTCTCCTGGTCTCCCATGCGGGTGCAGGGCCCAAGGACCTGGGCCATCCTCCACTGCACTCCCAGGCCATAGCAGAGAGCTGGACTGGAAGAGGAGCAACTGGGACAGAATCCAGTGCCCTGACCGGGGCTAGAACCCGGGGTGCCGGCGCCTCAGGTGGAGGATTAGCCTATTGAGCCGCAGCGCCAGCCAGGGTGCCTCCTTTTAAACAGATTTTTTGAAGATTAGCCTTGACATAGTAAAATCAGTTTAAAAGTATATAATTTGATGAGTTTTGAAGCTGTAATATTTTAACATCAATTCACATCAAATATATCCAATGAAACCCGAGTCCAATTCCCTATGGAACTGTTTCTGTGCAAACTGACAAGCTGATTCTTAAGTTAAAAGAAAAATGGGTAAAATTTCTAAGAATTATTTGAAAAATAGAACCTGAAAGTTTATTCTTGGTCTGTAAAATATCAATATGTATTTGAAAAAAATCAATATATAGTTGAAATAGTATAATTTATTCAGGAACTGACAAAAATCAAATACAGCGAGAAAAATGTAAAGAAATAGTCCTGTGTCTGTGAGGATCTATTTTATGATGAATACAGAATTTCAATCAATGGAGGAAAGAATATACTACTCAAAAATGACACTGAGAAAAATTGGACGTGGAAAAATAGTAAATGAATTCCTTACACTACATGTAAACATAACTTTTTATAAAGATTTATTTCATTTATTTGAAAGAGTTACAGAGAGAGGTAGAGACAGAGAGAGAGGTCTTCCATCCACTGATTCACTCCCTAGACGGCCTCAACAGCCAAAGCTGTGCCAATCTGAAGCCAGGAGCCAGGAGCTTCTTTTGGGTCTCCCACGCGGATGCAGGGGCCCAAGGACTTGGGCCATCTTCTGCTTTCCCAGAAGATAGAGGAGCATCCGGGACTAGAATCGGCACCCATATGAGATGCCGGCACTTCAGGCCAGGGTTTTAACCTGCTGCACCGCAGCGCCGGCCCCAGTAACTTTAATAGCTTCAAAAGCTAAACGGAAACTACAAATATAAAAATAATATAAAATAATTTATGAGGAGGCTTCAAAAGTTTCATGGAAAATGGGATTAAAATATGATACAAATTTTCAATGAGCTTTTTGAAGCCCCCTCATATATCACACAAAACTCAGGAACTATGTTTAAAAAGTCTGACATATTTGAAACTTATCTGGACAAAAGATAACATAAATGAATCTGAAAGAGACATAACAGAGTATAGTCTAACAGACACAAGATTAAAATTCAGAACATATTAAAGGCCCCCACCAAAATACAGACAGAATAAGCTCTAGAGTTCTATAATACAGTGGGGTGATTATAATTCATAATAATGGGTCCTATGCTATATATATATATGTGTGTGTGTGTGTGTGTGTGTGTGTGTGTGTGTGTGTTGAGAGATTGGATTATATCCCATAAAAATGTACACACAGGGGCCAATGCTATGGTTTAGTGGGTAAAGCCACCACCTATAGTACCAGCATCCTATATGAGCACCAGTTCAAGTCCTGGCTGCTCCACTTCTCATCCAGCTCCCTGCTGATGCACCTGGAAAAGCATTGGAGGATGGCCCAAGTGCTTGGGCCCCTGTACCTGCATGGGTGACCCAGAAGAAGCTCCTGGCTCCTGGCTCCTGGCTTCAGCTTGGTACAGTTCCGGCTGCTGCGGCCAATTGAGGAGTGAACCAGCATATGGAAGACCTCTCTCTCTCTCTCTGCCTCTCCTCTCTCTGTGTAACTCTTTCAAATAAATAAATAAATCTTTTAAAAAATACCTATATTATATGTTAATCAAAAATGTTTAAAGATGGAAACCTGTTGGAGTGAGGTGGACACTATGGGAAATGGTGGCTTGATCAGCATAGCCCTGACTGTTAATGAACAACTAAATACATTATCCCTCTTAGTAGTTTTTTTTGTTTGTTCTACTTAATATGACTGGTTTAGATCTGTAATTGATGCACAGTTATTCTTAAGTGTTGAAAATTAACTGAAATGTGATCCCTGTTGAACATGGTGGTGGGAATGGGAGAGGGAAGAGATGTATAATTTGGGACATGCTCAGGCTGACTTGCCCCAAGTGGTGGAGTTGGAAGCATACCAGGGGATTCCAATTCAATCCCATCGAGGTGGCATGTACCAATGCCATCTCACTGTTCCAGGTGATCAGTTTCAGTTCACAGTTGGTCATGGTGAAGGGACTGGGAGTCAAAGGGAGCACATAGACAAGTCTAGTACCTGCTAACGCTAACTGATGGAGTAAATAAAGGGGAGAGTGATCCAACATGGGAAGTGAGAATCTCAGCAGACTCATAGAATGGCAGATGTCCTAAATAGCACTCTGGCCTCAGAATCAGCCCTAAAGGCATTCGGAGCTGGCTGAAAAGCTCATGAGAGTATTTCAGGCATGGAAAGCCAAGACACTCTGGCAAAAGATCTCTGCGAGTGAGATCCCAGTGGAAAGAACAGGCCATCAAAGAAGGAGGTACCTTTCTCTGAAGGGAGGAGAGAACCTCCACTTTGACTATGAGCTTGTCTAAACAAGATAAGAATCGGAGAACTCAGAGGGCTTCCATAGCCTTGGAAACTCATGACTGGAGCATAGGGAGATTACTGATGCCATAGACAGGAGTGTCAATTGGTAAAGTCAACAACAGGAGTCACTGTGCACTTACTCCTCATGTAGGATCTCTATCCTTAATGTGCTGTACATTGAGATTTAATGCTATAACGAGTACTCAAACAATATATTTCACTTTGTGTTTCTATGGGGGTGCAAACTGTTGAAATCCTTACTTAATGCATACTAAACTGATCCTCTGTAAAAAAAAAAAAAAAAAAAAAAAAAAAGAAATTATCAATTCCCAACTTGACTCTCACTGGGATTAAACATGACAATAGGTCTGCTCTGATTTCATCATCATTTTAAAAAATCATCTATTATTTTTCACTTTATGTTTCTGTGTGGGAGCAAACTGTTGAAATCCATACTTAATGTATACTAAGCTGATCTTCTGTATATTAAGATAATCGAAAATGAATCTTGATGTGAATGGAAGGGGAGGGGGAGTGGGAAAGGGGAGGGTTGTGGGTGGGAGGGACGGTATGGGGGGAAAGCCATTGTAATCCATAAGTCGTACTTTGGAAATTTATATTCATTAAATGAAAGTTTAAAAAAAAATAACTGTAACTCTGTTTTTCAAATAAATAAAACAAATCTTTTTGAAAAAAAAATGTTTAAAGATGAAATACTAAGATTATAAAACAGGGGCTGGCGCCTTGGCTCACTTGGTTAAACCTCTGCCTGCGGTGCCAGCATCCCATGTGGGCGCTGGGTTCTAGTCCTGGTTGCTCCTCTTCCAGTCCAGCTCTCTGCTGTGGGAGGGCAGTGGAGGATGGCCCAAGTGCTTGGGCCCCTGCACCTGCATGGGAGACCAGGAGGAGGCTCCTGGCTTCGGATAGGTGTGGCGCCATCCGTAGCGGCCATTTGGGGAGTGAACCAATGGAATGAAGACCTTTCTCTCTGTCTCCCTCTCTTTCACTGTCTGTAACTCTACTTGTCAAATAAATAAGTAAATAAACAAAATTTTTTAAAAAAGAATAAAACAAATAGAACAGAAAGTATAAAAAGAATACTAGCAGAGAACTCATAAAGAATAAATGACAGGAAAATATGTTCAGCTTCAATGCCAACTAGGAACAAGCAAACTGAAAAATAGTAAGTGTTCATTGAATGATCATATAATTGGCAAGTTTACAAATAGTTGACCTTCTCCACTAACAGCAAGGACTAGGGACTACATTTTAAAATTTTCTTGAAATATAATTTACATACAAGCAAATACACTCATTTTAAGGTCAGTTCAATGAGTTTTAAAATAAAATAAACTTATAACCCACTCAAAATCTGGAAAAATTCCATCACCTCGCAATTTAGTATGAAAATTTACAGGCCAGCGCCACAGCTCAATAGGCTAATCCTCTGCCTGTGGTGCCAGCACACTGGGTTCTAGTCCCAGTCGGGGTGCCAGATTCTGTGCCAGTTGCTCCTCTTCCAGTCCAGCTCTCTGCTGTGGCCTGGGAGTTCAGTGGAGGATGGCCCAAATGCTTGGGCCATGCACCTGCATGGGAGACGAGGAGAAGCACCTGGCTCCTGGTTTCGGATCAGCGTGGTGCACACGCCGCAGTGCGCCAGACGCAGCAGCCACTGGAGGGTGAACCAACGGAAACAGGAAGACCTTTCTCTCTTTCCCTCTCTCTCACTGTCCACTCTGCCTGTCAAAAAAAAAAAAAAAAAAAAGAGAGAGAGAGAGAGAGAAAGAAAAAAAAAGAAAATTTACAATCAAGATTTCATCTCCTGTCACTAAGCTGATTTTTTCCTATTTGAATTCTATCACTGCAGATCAGAATTTTCTGTTTGAATTGTTTTTAGAGTCATTGTTAGGTTACACAAATTAAAAAAAAAAAAAACCAGTGGCAAGCATAGGGCTCTCACTCACTCCTTCCATTCCAGTTATCCTCGATATTAACACCTTGCCTGAGGGTGGGACATTTGTACAAATTATGATCCAGTGCTGACACCTTATTAATTAAAGTCTACAGTTTCCTAAAGGAAACTACGTTTTGTAGATTTGAACGGATGTATAATGATTTGTATTCACCAATTCAGTATCAAAAAGAATAGCTTCACCTCCTAAAAATCCTCCATGGCTTTTAAAGAACTTAGTCTGATTTTTCCAAAGGAGGAAAATTTACTCCCCTACCCTGAAATCCCCTTGGAATTGATATCCTATTTAAAATATAACTTGTTAATGACCTCCTTTTAAATTGTGCAGTATCCAGGTTTTACAGTCTTAAATATGTTTAACTCATCTATGCTCATTTAATTACAATCCAAGTTGCAAATTCAAAAACCTAAAATAGGCACTCGTGAGCATAAAATTCCATTTAGTAACAAGTTAATGTTCAGCCTTTAAAATGATAATATTTCCTTTCCTTCAAAGGATTTCACAAAAATAGAGTAACATCAAAAATGTAAAGTTTATTGATAACTTGCAAAATAGTGAGAAGAGGAAAGAAATACTTCACGAGTGAAGTATCAACTAGTATATAGTTATAAATATTATTTCACTGAATCATGATGTAAATGACAATATACCATTTTTTCTCATTGCAATGATGATTGTCATGAATCTTCACTTTGCAATATTAATCTGTTTTCAAGAAAAATAAAATGAAATGAAAAAAAAAAACCTAACTCTGGCTCCCTCCCCAAGCTTGAGAGAACAACATTTAGGGCCCCAGGGATGACTTGAGTTCTTGAGTAAATACAAACCAAACTATTCTAACAAAACAAGATGAAAGCTCATTCTAGATTCAGGTCCATTAAAAAGGACAATGCAGAGGCAGGCACTGAGGCATAGTAGGCTAAACCTCTGCCTGTAGTGCCAGCATCCCACATGGGTGACAGTTCATGTCCTGGCTGCTCCACTTCCCATCCAGCTCCCTGCTGTGGCCTGGGAAAGCAGTAGAAGTTGGCCCAAGTGCTTGGGCCCCGCACCTGCATGGGAGACTCAGACGAAGGTCCTAGCTCCTGATTTCAGATCCGCCCAGCTCCAGCCTATGAGGCATCTAGGGAGTGAATCAGGGGATGGGAGACCTTTCTCTCTGCTGCTCAAATAAATAATTTTTTTTAAAAAAAGCACAATGCAGAGAGGAAAACACAAGATAAATTAAAAAGGTTAAGAGACAGAATGATGTGAGTGCTTTATAGAGAGATAAGTAAAAAAAATTTTTTGAACAACAAATCCAGTTTAGAAGTAGCAGGAGACTGAGGTGTTTGGGTCTTAGTCCTTGTTGACGTGGGAGGAGGCAGTATCATTTAAATTGCAGTTATTGTTTTAAAAACATAGATGATAAGTAAGTGGTTTAATAACTTGAGACCAAAGTTTCTATTAAAATATCATAAAATACGCCTCTTCAAGGTGACCTGAAATTCACAAAGAGAAAAAACTTTCCTAGCTGGTCACTGAGAACCCATTCCTGTGTTCAACTACACACTTCTCCTTTCTTACTTACTGAACAATTACATAGTGTTTCATTTAAACAGTTTCAAAAATAAGTCTGTATTAATATTTAAATATCAATAGATAAAATTATGTAATAATCCCAATCATCATGGGCAGAAGATGATTTTCTTTTTACAAATGACTCTGCCCAGGGCTCCCTTCATGTCTTGGTTCCTCAGGCTGTAGATGAAGGGGTTCAGCATGGGAGTCACCACAGTGTACATCATAACCATGACAGTCTCCTTCACAGTAGAATTATTGGCTGATGGGATTAGGTAGAGACCAATAACTGTCCCATAGAACAACGACACCACAGACAGGTGGGAGCCACAGGTGGAGAAGGCCTTACGGATGCCCCGCGCAGAAGGAACCTTGATGATGGAAGACACAATCCTTGCATAGGATGTGATAATGAGTAGGAAAGGGATGACGAGAATGATGCCTCCCATGACAAATATCACCAACTCATTGACATGGGTGTCAGAGCAGGCCAACTTCAGAAGAGCAGACATATCACAGAAAAAGTGGGGGATCACATTATCTGCACAGAAAGACAGCCTGGCCATGAGCAGGGTGTGCAGCAGGGCATGGAACGTGGTCAGCACCCAGGACAGCACCACCAGGCAGAAGCAGAGCTTGGGGCTCATGATGCTGGTGTAGTGCAGGGGGAAGCAGATGGCCACATAGCGGTCGTAGGCCATGGCCACAAGGAGGAAGCTCTCCAGGTCTCCAAAAAACAGGAAGAAGTACATTTGGGCCAGGCATCCTGCATAAGGGATGGATGGGACTTGGCTCTGCATGATCTGCAGCAATTTGGGCATTGTGACAGAGGAGAAGCAGAGGTCAGAGAGGGACAAGTTGCTGAGAAACAAATACATGGGCGTGTGGAGATGAGAGTCCAGGTGAATGAGGACAATGATGAGGAGGTTCCCTATGACTGTGGTCAGGTACATGGCCAGGAACAGGATGTAGAAGAGGTTTTTGTGCTGTGGCTGGATGGGCAGGCCCAGGAGGAGGAACTCTGACGCAGTGGTTTGGTTCTTTCATGTCATGTTGTGTGGCTAGTACCTTTAGGAAGAAATAACAGTGTCCCCTAAAGCTTGAATTTAAAAATCAACATATTTCTATGATACATTATTTATTAAATGTTCTGTCAAAATACTTCCTTTCACTCACATCACAATATCGATGTCTTTACTCTTGATGTATGCAATTACAATCCATAGACATAAATGCCTTATTTCTTCATTTCTTTTTACATGTTACAGTATTCCTTTGTTTCTCAAACATTATTATCTATTTGTTCCTGAGACACAAATTTATTAGTTTACTTTCTGACCACTTGAAAACTATGATTGGCTCCTACTCTGTCTGTTTCTTACCTGTTAATTTTCCTCAAGGTTTTCTAAATATCATTTTCTTTCAACTTTATGTATACCTACAAGCAGAACCATGCCCTCCACTGTATTAGCTTACCATTTAAACACTAGTGTAGATATCTATCTAACCCACAGAACTCTGTATCCCACCGCTCCATGATTATCTTCCTGTGGAGGGATCACAGACATCTTAAGCTCAACAGATCCCAAATGAAACTCGTCTTACCTAGTCCCTCTCCCAAACTTCTCCTTCTCCATTCTCACAATCAGTGAAAGGAATCCAGTACCAAATCAAAACTCTGTGAGTTTTATTTCATTCATTTCTCCTCTCATCATCAACTCCAATCTAACATAGCCTATAGATTCTACACTTAGCTCTCTGATCATCCACTCTGTATCCAAACACACGATCCTAGGCCAGGCCGACATCTTAACTGAAATGGATGGTTAAAACAGCTGCTCAATTCATCTCCCTGTTTCTCTGCTTCAGGGCTTTTCTCCTTCAACAATCTTTTTCTCCCATTGTGGTGTTCTTACATCTTTCTCCTGACTAAGTATTTCAGAGGATTCTCATTGCTCTTAAGATAACGGCAAAATTCCTTTCACGGGCAGGAGTGGTGCTCTAGGACCTGACTCTTGCCGACCTCCACACTATCATCTGACCCCACTCTCCAGCAGTGATGGACTTAAAAGTGATCATTTCTTGCCTCCAGCATTTTGCACCTGCTGTTCCTCCTAACTAGCATCTATTCCCTCTGCTCCCTTTCTACCTGATTTACCCCCAGTTATTCTTCTATGTAGATGACATTTACTCAGCTAAACCTTTCATGTCTCACCAGACTTCTTAAGATTTGCTCCTATGTTACCACTGTTCCCAGTACTCATCCCATAGCACTCACGTCCTAGATCACTAGTTTAATCTGACTTCCCCCCAGACTGCAAGCTCCGTGTAGGAAGGCCATGCCATGCCTGCAGTAGAGCTGGCAGCTGGCATGGTACCCAGATAGGACCTATGTTTCATTACTTACTTATATCATTTTCCTTCAAGTTGAGACATACTTATGAATTCCTCAGTCTTCAAAGGCTACAAACTCTCATTAAAGTTAGAATTAATAGTCCTACTAAATCCTCCAGAACTAAAACCAGATTTAAGCATTTGGGGCTAAATTTAGACTATTACTAGGTAGATGTAATTTTGTACCCACAGAAAACATGAGGGTACCTCAGTTATACCATTCATTTCACCAATGCAGATGACTCATTCTAAGCATCCTAATGTTTCTACTGCACACATCATTGGCATTGGCGTGGGAAAAAACAAATACAATTGTGGGCTCGGCATTGTGGTGCAGTGAGTTAAGGCACTGCCTGGGACTTCAGCATCCCAAACGGGAGCATCAGTTCAAGTCCCAGCTGCTCTGCTTTGATACAGCTCCTGCTACTGTGCCTTGGAAGGCAACAGGAGATGACCCAAGTGCTTGGGCCCTTGCCGCCCACATGGTAGTGCCACATGGAGTTCTTGGCTCCTGGCTTTGACCTGACCCAGATCTGGCTGCTGTAGCCATTTAGGGAGTGAACCAGCATATATAAAATCTCTCTCTCTCTCTCTCTCTCTCTCTCTGTGTGTGTGTGTGTGTGAGAGAGAGACACTTTGCCTTTGAAATAAGTAAATAGTTTTTAAAATAAATATGGTAATTTTAGAAATTATTGGAGAAACAGAAAGATAAATGATCATTTCTACCCTCAAGCTCTAAACTGAGTTCTATCTAAGATGTCCAAAGCCCATTGTAATGGTTAATTTAATGTATCAATATGGGTAGGTCCTTGTACCTTGTTTTAGACAAATACCAGTCCAGATGTTACTATGAAGGTATTTTGAAACATGATAAACATTTAAATGAGCAGACTGAGTAAAGCATATTAGCATACATAATGTGGTGAACCTCATAGAATATGTTGAAAGCCTAAGGAGAAAAAGCAGAGGTCCCTTGAAGAACAAAGAATTCTGCCTCCAGACTGCCTTTGGATGCAAGACTAAGGCTGTAACATCAACTTTTCCCTGGATTTCCAGCCTCCTGACCTGCCCTGCATATTCTAGACTTTGCAGTTCCAACAACTGCATGAGATAGAATTCCTGTGCATAAATCTCCCCCACTTGCTCTTGTTCTATCATCTATTATCTATCTACCTACCTATCTCTATCTATCTATCAATCACCCATCTATATGATATGGTTCTGACTTCTGGAGAATGCTGACTTAAATACTGCCCTTTTTGTATCAAAGCTGACTGAGAAATCAGAGGAGGATCATTAAGAGATGTTGGAATATCCTTCAATGAAAATATGTAACTGGTCTCACCTGCTGGGATCTTCATCCTCCTGACAGTCCTTAAGCTGCACTGACAGTTTTACAGTTGGACATTATGTTATGGAATTACACTGGGAAGAAACATTAGGGGAAATCATTCACCAGTTTTCTCAAAAGTAACTGAGTAAAGTAGTCAGACCCAACCTGGTGTCAAAAGTCTAACTAGGAATCACAGACCAGAGATATCCCTTGCAGGTGCTACCACTGATGGTGAAATTAGCTTCACTACCTTCCTCTCCTACACTGGACAAAAGAATAACCTAGGATAGAACTTCTAAAGTGTAATGTCTGTGAAAACCCACCAGGCATTCTGTAACAATGCTGATTCTCATTCTCTAGTTCAGATTGCAGATTTTTTTTTTTTTATTTTTATTTTTTTGACAGGCAGAGTGGACAGTGAGAGAGAGAGACAGAGAGAAAGGTCTTCCTTTGCCGTTGGTTCACCCTCCAATGGCCGCCGCGGCCGGCGCGCTGCGGCCGGCGCACCGTGCTGATCCGATGGCAGGAGCCAGGAGCCAGGTGCTTTTCCTGGTCTCCCATGGGGTGCAGGGCCCAAGCACTTGGGCCATCCTCCACTGCACTCCCTGGCCACAGCAGAGAGCTGGCCTGGAAGAGGGGCAACCAAGACAGAATCCGGCGCCCCGACCGGGACTAGAACCCGGTGTGCCGGCGCCGCTAGACGGAGGATTAGCCTAGTGAGCCGATTGCAGATTTTAAGTGAAGACCCAGATGATGGCAATGCTGCGGTCCATGGACTGCACTTGAGGAGTAAGGTCATACATTGCCTTTAAATTACAATACTGCGTTTTCCCCAGAGCAGTTTAACTACAATTTCTGAATGGAAGTCTGTTCAATGTTTCTTAAAACTATAGATTATTTTTAAATAAAACAAGACTTAATAGCTACTGCATTGAAGCCTACCTCACAGAACCATCGTTGCACTGAAATGATGCAATCCTGTAAGAACACATTGCACAGGAAGTTTTACGTAGGATGATATCTCTAAAACAGTGTAACTGGCCGACCTTAGTCAAAATACTTCCAGATTGCTGGGAAGTCTTGGCAGTCAGAGAAGTGGAGCAGAGGAAAGCTAATCATATCTAAAGAACTATCCAGCAGATCATACAACTCGGAAAACCAAAACCCACAGGTTGGATGGACACTAAGGCCCATTCCCCCTCCTGCCCAACTTACCCAGGCTGTTTGAGGGGGACTCCAGGGCCTGATCCATAATTCTACTCTACTTTATTCATTATGGGCATGTGATGTGACAGCCTCTGTGGTCACCACCAATGTCTGCACCATCCTCTTACATCTCTCGTTCCACTCATCTTAGGCCTAAGGGGACTTGCATCCTGGAGGAGTCCAGATCCAGGAGGAATTCATTAAAGACAAAGGAGCTGCCTGGGACCTCTCTGGGACAGATAGTCTGAGTCCTTCAGGGGAAACTGATTACAGCCACTGGTCGCACCTGACTACTTGGAAGAAGGTGGGGTGGGGAGAAACTTGTCATGGATGCTTGATCATTTCCTGTTTACACCTGGAGGCTAGTCCCGCGTGGCTGCAGCCTACATTTTATGGGTGAAGAAAAATGGTTGGAGAAGCCACAAAGTTAATCAGACTGAGAATGTTCTAAAATATCTCAAGAGTGTCAGAGTTTACACAAGAAGCTTTCAGTGGGCTTTAAGCCAAATACCACCCTGAAAGACACATACTTTGGAAAGATTTCCAGGAGGCAATCTCTCACTAAAACTCAATTCCCCAAAAACACAGCACAGGCGAGGTAAACCCGCCACTAACAGGAGTCAGACTTCTGTGGCCCAACCACATGCATATCTACAGAAAGGACAGAAATAAGAGAAAAGATGAACTCGCCAAGATCCCGCCCGATTCTTCATTAAGTCAAGATGGAAACACACACCCATTTTCCCAAGGGCCCTCTGCACGTCCCCTTCTCTCTGAGGAACTGGATTGTCTGCCTCTGGTGCACATAAGGCAGAATCTTCTTAACACAAGTGCGTGGATTGTTAATACCTCCATGAGTCTGAAAGGACCCCAGGTTCCTCTGCAGCTGTTTTCTAGCATTCGCCAGCCCCTGGATCTGGACTGATTGGAATATTTCATTTCCTCCCTGTGCCTCTGGCCCTCCCACCTCTCCTTCCTGCCTTCTACCACTCTTGGATGAATGGGTTTTGCAATTCTAGTGGTTGTGTTTTGTGCATTTGTTGTTGTTGTTTTTCTGTGAAACACATGCACTGGATGTGGGAGATAAAGGAAAACCTCAGTTGTTCCTGGTCACTCCCTTTATAACGATTACTATTTTGTTTCCTGTAACTCAGGGTAGGTTTTGTCTGTCCCGCTCCACTGGGATAAACGGACAACTAGCCTTAGAGATGGGAGGGGAGGAAGAAAACCCCACAGCCAGATCTGTGGATTTCTGAGGAGTGGGTTTTTTCCTCCCCTTGAAGTGGATAAAACTTTTTTCACTGTTACATTAAAGTTCCCCAGATGTGGGGAAGTGCCAGTTATAGGCAAGTGCCAGCACAACACAGAAGACTCACAGTACTTGTTAGTCACTACTGATTCTTTCTGCTATTTTTTTTTCAAGATTTTATTTATTTATTTGTGAGGTAGAGCTACAGACAGTGAGAAGGAGAAATGGAGAGAAATGTCTTCTGTCTGTTGGCTCATTCCCCAAATGGCTGCAATGGCTGGAGCTGTGCCAATCCGAAGCCAAGAGCCAGGTTCTTCCCCCTGGTCTCCCATATGAGTTCAGGGGCCCAAGGACTTGGGCCATCCTCCACTGCTTTACCAGGCCACAGCAGAGAGCTGGATTGGAAGAGGAGCAGCCAGGACTAGAACCAGCACCCATATGGGATGCCGGTGCCACAGGTGGAGGATTAACCTGCTATGCCATGGCGCAGGTCCCTGTCTGCTATTGTTAAAAAGTATTTATTTATTTATTGAAATCAGAGTTACAGAGAGGCAGAGGCAGAGAGAGAGAGAGAGGTCTTCCATCCACTGGTTTACTTCCCAGATGGCCAAAATGGCTGGAGCTGTGCCAATCCAAAGCCAGGAACCAGGAGCTTCTTCCTAGTCTCCCACGTGGGTGGAGAGGCCCATGGATTTAGGCCATCTTCTGCTGCTTTCCTGGGCCAAAGCAGAGAGCTGGATTGGAAGTGGAGCAGCCTGGAGTCGAACCAGCACCTATATGGGATGCCGGCACTGCAGGCAGCAGCTTTACACGCTACGCCACAGCACTGGACCTTTGCTATTTTGAGAAATATTTGGTGCTGCAATTAGGAACTGGAAGGATAAATTTATTAAATCTGTAAAAACAAAAGTCAAGGCTGGTGCTGTGGCATAGTAGGCTAAACCTCCACCAGTGATGCCAGCATCCCATATGGGCATCGGTTTGAGTCCTGGCTACTCTACTTCTGATCCACCCCTCTGTTGTGACCTGGGAAAGCAGTAGAGGATGGCCCCAGTGTTTGGGCCTCTGCACCCACTGTAGGAGACCTGGACGAAGCTCCTAGCTCCTGCTTTCAAACTGGCCCAGCGCCAACCATTGTGGCCACTGGGGAGTGAGCCAATGGATGGAAGACCTTTCTCTCTCTTTCTCTCAAATAAACAAAAACTTAAAAAGTCACAGACAATGTAAAGCAATTAATAGCTATACCATGAGCAAGTATTGGAAGATTCAATATTTGCATAATATTGGCTACTCTGAACTGTTCTAGTGAGTCAAAATGCCAATAAAACATTTTAGCAGGAATTTTCATGCACAGATTGATGATCTGGTTGTAAAAGTTATAACTAAAGGTAAAGAAACTAAAAAGTAAAATTTATTTTCAAAGAGAAAAAATAGAAGGAGTCACCATGTCTAGTTTCCAGATTATTAAATTACAATTCATAGGAAAGTGTAGTGTCAAAGAAAGGATAGTAATATGCATCAGTATTGAGTGTGTATAAGAGAATGGAGACAGCAGAGACTGATATACCCATGTATCTTCTGTTGATTTGCACCTTCCAAAGATGCAGAAAAGGAAATTCAATGGAATGTACCCTTTTCAACAAATGATGCTGGGAAAATGAATTTCTATAGGCAAAGAAATAGCTTCAATACATACCTCACATTCTTTACAATAATGAATAGAAAATGGATCACAGACCTTAATGTCTGTATGAATGGCAAGAATATTCCCCATCACATCCCCCTACTCTGTGAAGCCAAAGACCCGAGAGGAGAAGCAGGAAACGTGGAGCAGGGCTGAGCTAAGTTACTTTCCAGTTGCATCCGCTAAAGCCAGCTGAACGTGGTGCACAACTGCTTGCTGCAGCTGTGACTGTATAAGAAATGAGACTAAGGGAAGCTAAAACAGTGCCCTAGAAGCATGCAGTTCTCAAGGGATGCATTTTCTGCATGGGGAGGGATAATGACAGTTTCACTGAATTGGAATTTGAGTCCACCTTTCAGACATTATGGGGCCTTTTTTATGTAAACTTTTTTTTGTTTTTTTTTTTATATCTTACATATATTAAATTTTTTTAAACTTTTATTTAATAAATATAAATTTCAAAAGTACAACTTTCGGATTATAGCAGCTTTTTCCCCACATAACCACCCTCCCACCCACAACCATCCCATCTCCCACTCCCTCTCCCATCCTATTCGTCATCAAGATTCATTTTCAATTATCTTTATATACAGAAGATCAACTTAGTATATACTAAGTAAGGATTTCAACAGTTTGCACCTACACAGAAACACAGAGTATAAAGTACTGTTTGAGTACTAGTTATACCGTTAATTCACATAGTACAACACATTAAGGACAGAGATCCTACATGGGGAGTAAGTGCACAGTGACTCCTGTTGTTGACTTAACAAACTGAACTCTTGTTTATGGCATCAGTAATCACCCTAGGCTTTTGTCATGAGCTGCCAAGGCTATGGAAGCCTCTTGAGGTCACCAACTTCGATCTTATTTAGACAAGATAGTCAAAGTGGAAGTTCTCTCCTCCCTTCAGAGAAAGGTACATCCTTCTTTGATGGCCTGTTCTTTCCACTGAGTCCTCACAGAGATCTTTCATTTAGGTCATTTTTTTTTTACATGAAGAGATAGGATTGTATTTAGTGCAAAGAACAGTTAAAGAACATCTAATACAGTACAGGCAAATCTTTCCAACAGAAACTTCAAAAAAAGCCTATTGTTCAATGAGCAAATATGGGGAACATGTTCAGTGTTCTTGGTAATCATGAAAATTCAAGTGAAGTCACTACCTGGTACCACCATACACCAATAAGAAATATAAACAGAAATGCCATGGGACAGGGGATTGGGAAACCCACATTCCATGTAAAAGCACCTGGCTTTGAGTCCTGTGTGCGCTTCAGAGCCAACATTCTAATGCGCACCCTAGGAAGCTGAAGCTGGCTCAAGTACTTGGGTTACCCAGGGGAGACCTGGCTGGGGTTACAGGCTCCTGGCTTTGGTATGGTCCATCCCTGGCTCTTTGAGGTGGGTCAGCAGATGCAAGATGCCCCTCCTTCTTTCCCCTGCTTCTTTTGGTCATTCTGCCTTCCAAATAATATCTTAAAAATTAAATTAAAACAAAGTTAAAATGGCAAGAAGCATGGACATGGAGCACAGTGGTCAGGACACTGCTTGCCTCCCATATCAGAGTTCACGTCCCAGCTCCACTCCCAGTTCAGCTTCTTGTTAATGTGCACCCTGGGAGATAGCAGATAACGGCTCAAGTACTTGGGTCCCTGCTACCCATGAGAGAGGCACAGATTCAGTTTTAGCCTCTTGGCTTTGGCTTGGCCCAGCTTGGATTTGGTGGATATTTGGGAAGAGAACAAGCACAAGGAACATTTGTGTCTCTGTGACTTTAAAATAAAAATTTTGAAGTTTTAAAAATGACAGGAAATACCAAACTTTAGCAAGAATATATAAAAAACCAAAATCTCATATCCTGGTGAAGGTGTTAAAATTGGTACAAACATTTTAGACAACTGTTTGGTAGTAGCTACTTAAGCAGAATAGATAAGCCTACATACCAACAATTCCATTTTTATGGATATACTCCCAATTCATAAGTATATATCAATGACAAATTCCAGAACCTATATACCAGTAACAGTCATAATAGCCCCAACCTTAAGACCACCTACATTCCCATTAAGAATAGAACAATTCCATGAGGTTGTCACTGTGGTGAAATGCCTTATATACTCTCATGGGCTTTTTAGACAGATCCAAATGCCTTAAGGGCTGATTCTGAGGCCAGAGTGCTGTTTAAGACATCTGCCATTCTGTGAGTCTGCTATGTATCCTGCTTCCCATGTTGGATTGTTCTCTCCTTTTTAATTCTATCAGTTAGTAGTAGCAGACACTAGTCTTTTTATGTGATCCCTTTGACGCTTAAGCCTATCATTATGATCAATTATGAACTGAAACTGATCACTTTGACTAGTGAGATGGCATTGGTACATGCCACCCTGATGGGATTAGATTGGAATCCTCTGGCACGTTTCTAACTTATATTTAACAAGAACACTTTTCAGTTAAATTTAAACACCTAAGAATAATTGTGTGTTAATTAAAGAGTTCAACCAATGGTATTAAGTAGAACAAAAAAATACTAAAAGGAATAAAGTAGTAACTTGTTCCTTGACATTCAGGACAAGGGATGATCAAGTCATTGTTTCTCATAGTGTCCATTTCACATCAACAGGTTTCATTTTAGGTGCACAGTCAGTTGTCACTGATCAGGGAGAACATATGATATTTGTCCCTTTGGGACTGGCTTATTTCACTCGGCATGATATTTTCCAGATTCTTCCATTTTGTTGCAGATGACCGGATTTCATTGTTTTTTCCTGCTGTATAGTATTCTGTAGAGTACATATCCCATAATTTCTTTATCCAGTCTACTGTTGATGGCATTTAGGTTGATTCCATGGCTTAGCTATTATGAATTGAGCTGCAATAAACACTGGGGTGCAGGCAACTCTTTTATTTGCCAATTTAATTTCCTTTGGGTAAATTCCAAGGAGTGGGATGGCTGGGTTGTATGGTAGGGTTATATTCAGGTTTCTGAGGAATCTCCAAACAGACTTCCATAGTGGCTTTACCAGTTTGCATTCCCACAAACAGTGGGTTAGTGTCCCTTTTCCCCCATATCCTCGCCAGCATCTGTTGTTGGTAGATTTCTGAATGTGAGCCATTCTAACCGGGGTGAGGTGAAACCTCACTGTGGTTTTGATTTGCATTTCCCTGATTGCTAGTGATCCTGAACATTTTTTCATGTGTCTGTTGGCCATTTGGATTTCCTCCTTTGAAAAATGTCTGTTGAGGTCCTTGGCCCATCTCTTAAGTGGGTTGTTGGTTTTGTTGTTGTGGAGTTTCTTGATCTCTTTGTAGATTCAGGTTATTAACCCTTTATCTGTTGCATAGTTTGCAAATATTTTTTCCCATTCCATTAGTTGCCTCTTCACTTTCCTGACTGTTTCTTTTGCAGTACAGAAACTTCTCAATCTGATGTAATCCCAATTGTTAATTTTGGCTTTGACTGCCTGTGGCCTCCAGGGTCTTTTCCAAGAAGTCCTTGCCTTGCCTATATCTTGCAGGGTTTCTCCAATATTCTCTAATAATTTGATGGTGTTGGGTCATAGATTTAAGTCTTTAATCCATGTTGAGTGGATTTTTGTGTAAGGTGAAAGATAGGGGTCTTGCTTCATGCTTCTGCACGTGGAAATCCAGTTTTCCAGCACCATTTGTTGAATAGACTGTCCTTGCTCCAGGAATTGGTTTTAGATCCTTGATCAAATATAAGTTGGCTGTAGATGTTTGGGTTGATTTCTGGTGTTTCTATTCTGTTCCATTGGTCCATCCATCTGTTTCTGTACCAGTACCATGCTGTTTTGATTATAAAAGCCCTGTAGTATGCCCTGAAATCTGGTAATGTGATGCCTCCAGCTTTGTTTTTGTTGTACAAGATTGCTTTAGCTATTCGAGGTCTCCTGTGCCTCCATATGAATTTCAGCATCATTTTTTCCAGATCTGAGAAGAATGTCTTTGGTATTTTGATTGGTATTTCATAGAGTCTATAAATTGCTTTTGGGAGAATGGACATTTTGATGATATTGATTCTTCCAATCCATGAGCATGGAAGATTCTTCCATTTTTTGGTATCCTCTTCTATTTCTTTAAGATTTTGTAATTCTCATCGTAGAGATCTTTGATGTCCTTGGTTAAGTTTATTCCAAGGTATTTCATTGTTTTTCTGGCTATTGTGAATTGGGTTGATCTTAGAAGTTCTTTCTCAGCCATGGCATTGCCTGTGTATATCCTGCTACTTTGCCAAACTCTTCTATGAGTTCCAATAGTCTCCTAATAGAGTTCACTGGATACCCTAAATAAAGAATCATATCATCTGCAAAGAAGGATAGTTTGACTTCTTCTTTCCCAATTTGTATCCCTTTAATTTCTTTTTCTTGCCTAATGGCTCTGGCTAAAACTTCCAGTACTATATTGAATAGCAGTGGTGAGAATGGGCATCCCTGTCTGGGACCAGATCTCAGTGGAAATGCTTCCAACTTTTCCCCATTCAATAGGATGCTGGCCGTGGGTTTTTCATAAATTGCTTTGATTGTGTTGAGGAATGTTCCTTCTATACCTAATTTGCTTAGAGTTTTATCATGAAAGGGTGTTGTATTTTATCAAATGCTTTCTCTGCGTCTTTGAGATAATCATATGGTTTTTCTTCTGCAGTCTGTTACTGTGGTGTATCACATTGATTGATTTGCAAACCTTGAACCATCTCTGCATACCTTGGATAAATCATGGGGGGCCTTTTTAAAAAAGAATTATTGCTTATTTATTTGAAAGGCAGAGTTACAGAAAGATGAAAGATAGAGAGAAAAAGATCTTCCATCAGCTGGTTCATTCTCCAAATGGTTGTAATGGCTAGGGCTTGGCCAGGCCAAAGCCAGGAGCCTGAAATTTCTTCCAGGCTCCCACATGGGTTCAAGGGCCCAAACACTTGGACCACCTTCCACTGCCTTCTCAGGAGTATTAGCAGTGAGCTGTATTGGAAGTAGAGCAACCAGGACTCGAACCAACATCCATATGGATTCCAGCATCTCAGGCAGAGGCTAACATGCTATGCTATAATGCCAGCCCCTTTGGAGGTCTTTTATAAAACAATATTCAAAAGCAGCATTTCCATTCTGCCTGAGATAACTGATGTTAATTACCAAGGAGAAATTGGGCTGCTGTACCTACAAGAACAGGGAGGACCATGTCTGAAATCCTGGGGAATTTTTTAGATACTACTTAGTATTCCATGTCCATTAAAAAAATTGGTGAAAACTGTAAAAATAACCATGAAATCCAATAAAGATACACTTACTAGGAATAACATTTTCATTCTACCATTACATAAAGATCCTCATCCAGCTGATATTGGACACTGGGAAGGTGTACATGGAGTGGGTACTGAAAAAAGTAATTACAAATGTCACACATGGGCTCCTGATCAACGGCAGGCACAGGAAGAACTTGGGATCAGGGACTAATGGGAGATATTTAGAGAGTGATAGGGATGCTGGTGGTGGTAGGTGTTGTTAAGGTTTTCCTGGGGAGCTAAGGAGCTGAAAGTAGATAAATGGAGTGGGAATCTGGATTTGTCATTTAATCACATCCTGAAGGAGAACTGAATATTACTGGGAAGGTTCATCTTTTCTCTTCTTCCTGTGCTTCTTACATATCTGCATATGGTTGGACCATAGATGGCTGATTCTTGTTAAAGGCGGTTTTTCTCTCATGTAGCACCACTGACAGGGAGTTGGGTTGTAGTGAGAAATACTGACACCCAGGGATCAGTGCCCTTTGTGGTGGTACTCAACCCAAGGGCCACAGATGGCTTATTGTTCACAGGACAAAACCTAAATTCTTGCATGGCTAAGATATCTAGAACATTCATAAGCTGGCCCTCCCTGCTTTTATGGCTTCTCCAACCATTCTTCACCTCCCAAAACACTTGCTCCAGCCACACAGGCTACTCTCTATTCTCTAACAGGAAATGGTTAAGCATCTACCCAGGAACTTCCCTTCACCCTTACCTTTTCCCAAAGTAGTCAGGTGACTATAATCAGTCACCACTCTGAAAGCCTTTGTCCTGAATAAGTCCTGCAATTACTTCGTCTTTAATGAGTTACTCTAGGTTCTGGACTCCTCTGGGATGCAGAGCCCCTTAGGCTCAGGCATGGGTAGAACGAGACATGTAAGAAGGGGTGATGCAGACGTAGGTAATGACTACAGAGGCTGTATGAATGAAGGGCAGCAGGATCTTGGGTCAAGACCCTGGAGTCACCCTCAGACACCCTGAGTAAGTTGGGCAGGAGGGTGAATAAGCTGGTGCCCTAGTGTCCTTCCAACTTAAGGTCTTGGTTTCCCAGCTTGTAATGATGCTTTGTGGGACAGTTCTTCAGTATATCTTTCCTCTTCTCCATCTCTCTGCCTCTCAAGACTGTACTGCCCTGTAGAAATCTTTTTTATTAATGTTGCAGTTATAATTTTTGTTGGTGACAGTGTTCATTAATAATTGTTGTGCAATGCCTTCTCTGTCATATCATTTCAATAGGATGACTGCTCTGTGAGCACCCTTTAATGCAGCTGTTTTAAGCCCTGTCTTTTAGAATCATCTATGTACATTTAAAAATTTTGCACAGGCCTCCCTCAATTTGTAATTCAATATAAATGAAAGGCCTAGTAAAGTAATATTTAATCACTTATAGAGTTTATTTCTCTATTTGGAAGGCAGAGACAGAGAATGCTCCCAGGTGCTGATTCACTCCCTAAATGCTCACAATGACCAAGCCCAAAGCCAGAAGCTGGGAACACAAGCCAGGTCTCCCATGTGGGTTACAGGAACCCAATTACTTGAATTATCGTCGCTACTTCCCAGCATCTGCACTGGAAGGAAACTGGAGTCAGGATCTGGACCTAGGAATCAAACCCAGGTACTCCTATCAGGGATGTGGGCATCTTAACTCAGGACTTTATGGGAGTGATGATTCTAGCTTGATAGAGTTGTTCTGTCTTTAAGCTGGGGAATGGCAGGCAGCTAACAAATGTTAATGACACCTGGATCATATTCAGGTGCCTTACCCATTGTGTGCTCTGCTGAACTCAAGAGGATCCTCACCTGAATGGAGTTCACTGTATAAGGTGAGGTGACTGGCTGCAAACTAATGATCTAGGGTATTGAGTGTTACAGTGTGAGTACAGGCTGGGGTGAAAGTATAGCATCAGGTCTGGAAACACAAGGAAGGTTTAGCTGAGCAAGTGATATGTAATATATACGAATAAGTACAGGTAAGCCAGGTTAAACGGGAGCAGAGGGGAAAGGGTGCTATGTGGAAGGAAAAGCGAGTTCAAAGGTTTGGAAGTAAGAAATTATGTTTAAGTCCATCATTGTTCTAGAGTGGGACGCAAGAGTCATTGTGGGGGCCGGTGCTATAGTGCAGCAGGTTAAAGCCCCAGCCTGTGTTATCAGCAGCCCATATGGGCGTCCATTCGAGTCCTGGTTGCCCCACTTGCTATCCAGCTCTCTGTTACGGCCTGAGAAAGTAGCAGAAGATGGCCCAAATGCTTGGGCCCCTGCACTTACATGGGAGACGCAGAAGAAACCCCTGGCTCCTGGCTTCAGCTCAGCTCAGCTATGGCCGTTGAGGTCATCTGGGGAGTGAAGCAGTGGATGGAAGACCTTTCTCCCTCTCTCTGGCTCTACCTCCCTCTTAACTGTCTTTAAAATAAAATAAATCTTAAAAAAATAAAAAGAATCATTGTGGAGCCAGATGAGAATATGGAGGTAGGCACAAGTATCACAATGAAACATAATTTGTATCCTTCAAAGGGTCTTTGACTTTAAGAGAAGTGAGCACTCACTGAAATGTTAGTAAGAAAAGAAATGATCAGATTTTCACCTTAGAGTTCCCCCCACTGTATGAATGAAACATTCAAGGAGAAGGGCATTGATCAGGAAGGCAAAGATATTAATTCAGAGGCTGTTTCAACAGTCCAGGGGAGAGAACATGCCATCCTGATCTGGCAGTGTGGTGTTGGTGTAAGAAGTAGAATGAGATGAGAGAGTGGAGGAGTAAGAGGGTGGAAAAGTGAAAGGTGAGATCATGAGTTTCCTTTGAGATCTGTTGTGCTTAACATGCCTGTGACACATCCACAGAAGATAATTATTGAGCAACAGGATTCAGAATTACCTGGATGAGAAAGACATTTAAGTCTGATAGTTAAATGATAACCTAAGACATTGAGTAGATGACTTTTTCATGAGGTATACAATTTCTTGGGATATATAATTCACATAGAATTATAAAAGAATGATGTTTACAAAAAGCCCTGAGGAAAACCAACATATAAGATACTGAAAGGGGTGCTGGCATTGTGGTGTAGCAGGTAAAGCCACTGCCTATAATACTGGTATCTTGCATGGGCACCATATCCAGGTGCTCTACTTCTAATCAAGCTCCCTGTTAGTGGCCTGGGGAAAGCAGTAGAAGATGGTCCAATGTTTGGGCCCCTGTCACCCATGTGGGAGACCCAGAGAAAGCTCTTGGCCCTAACTTTGGTCTGGCTCAGCCCTGACTATTGCGGCCATCTAAGGAATGAACCAGTAATTGGAAAGTCTCTGTCTTCTACCACCCTCTGTAACTCAGACTATCAAATAAATATCTTTTTTAAAAACAAGTACTGACAGAGCAGGAGTGAATTACACTTATCAAGGATGCCCAACCAGGTGGGTAAAAGGAAAACTAACATATTTTATGTCTCAGAAGCAAATAGAAAAGTATGTTTTAGAAATGATGGAATATAGTTAACATGTTAAAGAGATGTGAAGAAAATAGGTTGTTTATAATTATATAGATTCTGTGCTCGCTTCGGCAGCATGTATAATTATATAGATTCTAATTACAGAAATTTGAAATTTAGAAATTACTTTCATTGTGACGAGACTGAAAGGAAACATCTTTTCAGATAATGTATCATAGTAATATAATCAATGTAAGTTCAAGTTTTGTTGGACATGGTTATTTCCTCTTAAAGGTACTAGCAACAAACATGATAGGAAACCAAACCACTGTGTCAGAGTTCCTCCTCCTGGGCCTGCCCATCCAGCCACAGCACAAAAACCTCTTCTACGTCCTGTTCCTGGCCATGTACCTGACCACCATGCTGGGGAACCTCCTCATCATTGTCCTCATTCACCTGGACTCTCATCTCCACACGCCCATGTATTTGTTTCTCAGCAACTTGTCCCTCTCTGACCTCTGCTTCTCCTCTGTCACAATGCCCAAATTGCTGCAGATCATGCAGAGCCAAGTCCCATCCATCCACTATGCAGGATGCCTGGCCCAAATGTACTTCTTCCTGTTTTTTGCAGACCTGGAGAGCTTCCTCCTTGTGGCCATGGCCTACGACCGCTATGTGGCCATCTGCTTCCCCCTGCACTACACCAGCATCATGAGCCCCAAGCTCTGCTTCTGCCTGGTGGCGCTGTCCTGGGTGCTGACCACGTTCCATGCCCTGCTGCACACCCTGCTCATGGCCAGGCTGTCTTTCTGTGCAGACAACAGGATCCCCCACTTTTTCTGTGATATGTCTGCTCTTCTGAAGTTGGCCTGCTCTGATACCCATGTCAATGAATTGGTGATATTTGTCATGGGAAGCACATTTCTTGTCATCCCCTTCCTACTCATCACAATGTCCTATATAAGGATTGTGTCTTCCATTATCAAGGTTCCTTCTGCGCGGGGCATCCGTAAGGCCTTCTCCACCTGTGGCTCCCACCTGTCTGTGGTGTCATTGTTCTATGGGACAGTTATTGGTCTCTACCTAATCCCATCAGCCAATAATTCTACTGTGAAAGAGACTGTCATGGCTATGATGTATACTGTGGTGACTCCCATGCTGAACCCCTTCATCTACAGCCTGAGGAACCAAGACATAAAGGGAGCCCTGGGAAGAATTGACTGTGGAAAGAAGACTCTCTTCTCTCTAGGATGGTAACAAGTATTTTTACACAATTTTATCCTTTACGTATACTTAATTGATGCTGAAATATTATTCCAAGTTTTACTGTACCAAGGAACCTCTGTTAAAATGGTGTACTACAATATGCCTGTCCTGTAGTTCAAAAGAGAGTCTCATAGAATGGCGGATGTCCTAAATAGCACTCTGGCCTCAGAATCAGCCCTAAAGGCATTCAGATCTGGCTGAAAAGCCCATGAGAGTATTTCAGGCATGGAAAGCCAAGACACTCTGGCAAAAGATCTCTGTGAGTGAGATCTCAGTGGAAAGAACAGGTCTTCAAAGAAGGAGGTACCTTTCTCTGAAGGGAGGAGAGAACCTCCACTTTGACTATGACCTTGTCTAAACAACATAAGAGTCGGAGAACTCAGAGGGCTTCCATAGCCTTGGAAACTCATGACTGGAGCATAGGGAGATTACTGATGCCATAGACAGGAGTGTCAATTGGTAAAGTCAACAACAGGAGTCACTGTGCACTTACTCCTCATGTAGGATCTCTGTCCTTAATGTGCTGTGCATTGAGATTTAATGCTATAACGAGTACTCAAATAATATATTTCACTTTGTGTTTCTATGGGGGTGCAAACTGTTGAAATCTTTACTTAATGCATACTAAACTGATCCTCTGTAAAAAAAAAAAAGAAACTATCAACTCCCAACTTGACTCTCACTGGGATTAAACATGACAATAGGTCTGATCTGATTTCATCATCATTAAAAAAAATCATCTATTATTTTTCACTTTATGTTTCTGTGTGGGAGCAAACTGTTGAAATCCTTACTTAATGTATACTAAGCTGATCTTCTGTATATTAAGATAATCGAAAATGAATCTTGATGTGAATGGAAGGGGAGAGGGAGTGGGAAAGGGGAGGGTTGTGGGTGGGAGGGACGGTATGGGGGGAAGCCATAGTAATCCATTATTCGTACTTTGGAAACGTATATTCATTAAATAAAAGTTAAAAAAAAAAAAAGAACCACTACTTTAAATAACTCCATGAATACATATATAAACAATAAAATGATTACTAGTCTATGTTTAGATTGAGGGTTTTTTTAACTTCCACGTAAGAGAGGTTGGGTTAGGGGTTTTTCAAATCAAGAGTAAGAAGGCACAAGCTACTAGTGCTACACAGCATAGTGGGGGTGCCTACATAGTTCACAATAACATTTTCATGCCTTTTTAGTAAACAGAAGACAGGAGCTCCAAGGCTCTAATCATAAAGTAAAGACAGGAAAAATTATTTGTCCTGATTTTATTACTATGCGTTGTATACATGCATTTAAATATAACACTGTACATATCACACCATAAATATGTCTAACTGTCATTAACCAAAATTTTAAAGAATGGTTAAGTTTCAAATGCTTGAAAAGACATGCTTTATTATATTATCTGGAATTATGTTTTGAATATTGCATTTTAAATAGTCCTCTGTAATCTTATAGTGCTTGTAATCAATACTAAATAATATCCAAACATCTGAACCTCCAGCCTTCCTTCAATGTCTCCTATATATATCCTTCTTCAAAAGTGCTCACATCATTTTATCTCTTAACTTTCCCCCCATTTTGATTTATTTTCATGTCTACATAGTCTTTTTTGATCCAGCCTGACCTTTAGTTGATCTAACCCTTTGACACAGTGATGTATTTTGTGTCTACTTGTCAATTAACTAATACTCAGGGGCCTTGGAATTTTTGCTTCCCCAGGAATACAGAAAGACACTACAAGCTGGCAAAATTTTCACTTTTTAAGGATGCCTCTTACTTTGGACTTTACAAAAGAAATTCATGTCTGTGTTTTTATTCTACTCTCATGACAACTAGAGCTTTTCAACAGTACTGAAAAACCCACGCAGAACAATTAGGAAATGAAAGAATTGAAAGATATCTGAATTAGAAAAGAAAAGGTGCAATGTCTGTGTTTGCTTAACTGATTTTGTACACAGAAATCCTAAAGACTCCATCAAAAAGCTGTTAAAGCTAATAAATTAATTTGATATAGTAGGATACATTAACATACAGAAACCAGTCATATTTGTATACTGTAACAATGAACTATCTGAAAACAAAATGTTTAAAAATTTCACTTACATTAGCTACAAAAGATATTCAGAAATTAATTTAACCAAAGAAGCAAATATCTTTACATCAAAGATTTAAAACATTAATGAAATATGTTGAAGATAAAAATAAATGGAAAGATATTCCATATTTAGGAATTGGAGTTACTTGTTTAATGTCCACACTATACAGATCAACCTACAGATACAATATAATCTCTAGCAAAATTCAATGTCATTTTCCAAAAGAAAAAATCCTGAAATCAATATGAAACTACTGAAGAAAAGACCCTTAATAGATAAGACAACCTTGTGCAAGAAGAACAAAGCTGAAAACATCATACTATCTGATTTCAAAACATGTTGCAATTATATAGTAATGAATCAGCAAGATATTGTCATAAAACACATACACATTGCCCAATGGCAAAACAAAGAAGCCAGAAATGAACCCACACATTATAGTCAATGGATTTTTAGTAAAGGTGCCAAAACTACACAATGGGAAAAGGACAATATCTTCAATAAATGGTGTTAGAACACTGGAGATTCACATGTAAATAAAACAGAATTGGACTCTTATACAAAAATTAAAGACTTAAACAATTAACAGAGTGAACAATCTAAAGAATAAGAGGAAATATTTACAAACCATGTCTGAAAAAGGGCAATATCCAGAATATATATATATATACACACACATATATATATATAACTCAAAAAACCCAACAGCCAAAAAGAATATGATAATCCAACTAAATCTGGATACTAGATCTAAACAAACATTTGTCAAAGGAACAAATACAAATAGCCAACAAGTACATGAAAAAATGCTATCACTAATCATCAAGGAAACACACGTTAAAACTACAATAAGATATGGCCTCACTCCAGTTAGACTGGCTATTATCAAAAAAAAAAAAATAACAAGTGTTTATGAGAATGTAGAAAAAAATGGAACTCTTACACACTGTAGGTAGGAATGTGAATTAACATAACCAGTACAGAAAAAAAGTATAGATAAATAAAAAGAGTGGCCATATGTATAGTAACCTTACCAGTGAAAATATATCCAAGTGAAACACTCCTATGCCTTTTGCCACACTATTCATAATAGCCAAGAAATTGACACAACCTAAATGTCTGTTAATTCATGAATGGATAAAGAAAATGTGGTACATACAAACAATAGAATACTATTCATATATAACTATATATAATATATATAATATGTATATAATATATATAATAGAATACTATTAATATAAAGGATGAAATCCTGTCACTTGCTACCCTACGAATGAAACTAGAGGACATCATGCTAAGTGAAATAATCTAGGCATAAAAAGGCAAACAAGAGGTAAAAGTTCATGAAAAATGGAGTTAAAATATAATGCTAATTTTCCATGAACCTTTTGAAGTCTCCTTGTATACTGACCTGCATAACTTCATTTACATGGAGAATCCAAAAATATCAAGTTTATAGAGATGTAAAGTAGAGTAGTGGTTATCAGAGCTAGGGAAGGAATAGAAGCTGTTGGAGAAAGGGTACAAAGTTTTATTTAGGTTGGAGGAATAAGCATTTGAAGCCTATTGTACAACAAGGCTAGTAACAATGTTAATAATAACCCAATAGAGGTCAGTGCTGTGGTTCAGCAGGTTAAAGTAAGGGCCTGCCATGCCTCATCCTATTTGGGTGCTGGTTTTGAGTCCCAGCTGCTCCATTTCTGATCAGCTCCCTGCTAATGTGCCTGGGAAAGCAGCAGAGGATGCCCCAAGTGCCTGGGCCCCTGCACCCATGTGGGAGACTCAGAAGAAATTATTGGTTCCTGGCTTCACCCTGGCCCAACCCTAGACACTGTGGCCATTTGAGAGTGAACTAGCAGATGAAGACCTCTCTCTCTCTGTCTAGCCTTCTTTATAATATACCTCTGCCTTTCAAATGAATAAAATAAATCTTTTTAAAAAACACTGATAACGTTAGTTAAGAATAAAGTTATGCAAACTTCAGAAGTACTTAGAGAATGTTTCCATGACAAAAAAGGTAAGTATTAGAGCCAGTATTGTAGTGCAGTGGGTTAAGCTGCACTTGTGATACCAGCATCCCATGTGAGTACCAGTTCAAGTCCCAGGTACTCCGCTTCTTACATCGCTCCCTGCATAAGCACCTGGGAAAGCAGTGGAAGATGGGTCCCTTCCACCCGTGTGGGAAACCCAACTGGAGTTCCAGGCCTGGCCCAACCCAACCATTGCAGCCATTTCAGGCATGAACCAGCAGATGGAAGATCTCTCTCCCTCTCTCTCTATAACTTTGCCTTTCAAATACATAAAATAGATCTTTTTAAAACCAGGTAGAATTTTTGCTTTAATAATTTCATAATGTATATATATATACATATATATATATCAAAACAGCACATTGTACCTATAAACAATGACTATTTCTCATTTAATAATAAAGCAAAATAAATTTTTAAATATTAAAGATCTAGGCAAGATCTATATGATGAAAACACTGGTAAAAGTAATCAAATATTACTCTTGTATAATAAACATACCATGTTCAATGACTGAAAGACTTACTGTTAAGATCTTGATTTTCTAAACTGATCTAGATAGTCAACACAATTCCAATCAAAATTCCAACAGATGTTTTGGTCCACAAATTGATAATTATGTTCCACAGGCAAGAAACTAAAAACCACAATTCACTTCAGAAGAGAAAAACCAAGTAACAGGACTCATAATACCTGGTTTCCAGACTTATCATGAAGCTACAATAAGCAGAAAAATGTGTTATTTAAAAAAGATAGAAATATACATCAGTATGGAGTGTGCAGAAGAGCATGGAGATACAAGAAACTGACCCACTCGTGCATCTTCCATTGGTTTGCACCTTCCAAAGATACAATGAAAATTCAGTGGAACAAATGAAAAGATTGAATTTCCATATGCAAAAAAAGCAAACTTCGCTCTACACCACACACTCAACAATTAGCTCAAATGCATCCTAGATCTGAACATTTGGAGGAGTGCTAAAAGCTTCCCCAATCCCAGAGAAGATGCAAGGAGCACATGGAGAATGATGGAAGTGGGGAGTTGTTGAGTTGTATCTACCAAAGCCAGTCGAAATCGGCACAGAACTGGTTTCTGCAGCTTTGGCTACAGTAAAAGGTACCTGAAAGAACCTCAAACGGTGAACTGGAAATGTGTGGTCCTCAAGACGTGTGCATTTTCTGCCAAGGGTTAAAAGACAGTTTCGTTCAACTGGAAGTTGAACCTGCCCCAAGTCCTTTAGATTCTTAGGTAACACACACACACGCTGGTGGAGGGGTGGTAATTCCGCCTCGGGTAAAGGATATTGACCACCAAGAGAAAGTAAAGCACACATGGGCACACAAGGGCAGCAGGAAGAACCATGCCTGAAATTCGGGGGAATTCTTTGGATGTCACTCAGTAGTTCCATTTCCATTAATGAAACCTACAAGAATCCAGTAAAGGCAAGACCAGTGAAGATGCACATTCTCTGGGAATTAGAATTTCCTATGAGCCATTATGTAAAGATCCTCACCAGCCAATCATGGTTAATGGAAAGATGAACAAGAAATGGGTACTGGAATTATAATTGCCACACATGACTTCATGATCAGTTGCAGGCACACGAAGCAATTGACATTAGGAGGTAACAGGACATGTAGGGAGAGCAGAATGGATGACGGCAGTGGACGATACTTCTGAGGTTTCCCTAGAGAGCTAAGGATATGAAAGGCAGTTAACAGAATGAGAACCTGGGTTTCTCTTTTAATCACGGCCTGAGGCAGAATGTGCAGAATCTGGGAGATTCATCATTTCTCTTGTTCCTGTCCTGCCTGGATTTCTATGTATGATTGATTCAGGAGCGGACTCTTGTTATCAGTTTTTCTCTCTGCTGGGGACTGCCTACAGAGAAGTGGGTTATAGTGAGAGAGCCTGACATTTGGACATCTTTCCAAGCATGGATGTGTCTTTCCTGATGGTACTCCACTCACTGATCACTCATGGCTTCTTCATGTCCATAGGACAAAGCCTAAATTCTTACATGGCTATGGTCTACCTTTTATGTTACATTCTCTTAACAGGCTGGTTAAGCACCCATCACAAACTTCTCTCCATCCCCACCTTTCCCCAAGGTGTAGTCGGGTATGACCCAGGACTGTGCTCACTGCTGTGGGACTCTGGAGAGTCCTGTCCTGGTGAGGTCCTGGGCAATTACTTTGTCCCTAATGAGTTACTCCAGGATGTGGCCTCCTCTGGGACGCAGGGCCCTTTAGGCCCAGGGATGGGGAGAACAAGTATGTAAGAAGCAGCAACGCAGACACTGATCATGAGAGCAAAGGCTGTCCCCTCTGATGCCTGTCGTGAGCAAAGGGAAGCAGATCTGGAGCCCCAGCCCTGAGCCCCCAGCCCTGAGCCACCTTTAGAACCCTGGGTAAGTTGGACAGGATGGTGAATGAGCTGGCAGTGCCTCAGTGTCCCTCCTTAGTTTCCAGGTTGTATGAATCACTTTTCAGCTGTGATAACGTTCCTCTTCTCCATCTCTCTGCCTCCTACAACTGTGCCACACTGTAGAAATACTTTAAGTAATCTTCTCCTAGTACAATTTTTTAAATGATAGTCGCCATTATTCTCACTTACTGTACAATGTATTTTCAGTGAGCATATCATTTCAACATAATAACTCTGTAAAGCAGTCTCTTTTAAACATATTGATTTATTTAATTGAAAGATATTTGCAGAGATAGAAGAGACACAGAGACAGAGAGAGATCTTCCATCTGCTGGCTCATTCCCCAAATAGCTGCAATGGCCAGGGCTCAGCCAAACTGAAGTCAGGAGCAAGAAGCTTGATCCAGGTTTCCCACATGGGTGCAGGGGTCCAAGAACTTGGGCCATCTTCCACTGTTCCCAGACACATTAGCAAGGAGCTGGCTTCAACGTGGAGCAGCTGAGCAAACTGAACACCAAAATGAACACCTGTTCTTTCCTGACTGTCCCACTTTGAATGAAATAAATCTTTAAAAAAAAGGCTCTTCCCACACATGTGGATGGATGCTTCTCCTCTGCTTTCCTAATCAGCTTTGAGAAAAAATGGAATGTGTTAGTGATCCCCAGAAAATATAGCAGAAGTAACAGTGTGTGCATGTACACTCAAAAAGTTGTAGGAAAACAGAAAAATGATTTTATTTTGGTGTAAAAAATTTTAATACATAAACATGTATATTATGAAAATGGGCATGTATTCCAAAAGGTTTTACACCAGAATTAATTCATGCTGTTAGTTCCATATCTCCATGAACTTTTTCAAGTACACTCATATACACATGCACACACATGATTAATTTTAAGGAACTATTTCACATGATTATAGGAGCTGATAAATCTGATATCATTAGGGTAGGTTGGCAAGTGAAGACCCTGGGGAGACCTGATGTTTTAGCCTTGAGTTCAAAGCACTCTGGAGACAGAAACTGTCTTCTTCAGGGGACATCAGACTTTTCTCTTAAAATCTATTGATTCCATTATGCTCAGCACATTGTGGAAAATAATCCACTTTACTCACAATCTAATTATTTCAATGTTAAGCACTTTACAAAATATCTTCACAATACCTACATCAAGTATTTTAGAAAAAACTTGTTACCAAGACCTAGCCACATTATTTTTTTTTGACAGGCAGAATGGACAGTGAGAGACAGACAGAGAGAAAGGTCTTCATTTGCCGTTGGTTCACCCTCCAATGGCCGCCGCGGCTGGTGCACCGTGGCCGGCGCACCACACTGATCCAAAGCCAGGAGCCAGGTGCTTCTCCTGGTCTCCCATGGGGTGCAGGGCCCAGGGACTTGGGCCATCCTCCACTGCACTCCCGGGCCACAGCAGAGAGCTGGACTGGAAGAGGAGCAACCGGGACAGAATCCGGTGCCCCAACCAGGACTAGAACCCGGTGTGCCGGTGCCACAGGCGGAGGATTAGCCTATTGAGCCACGGTGCCAGCCACCAAGACCTAGCCACATTGACGTGTAAAATTATTACATAGGATATGGAACCCTGAAGATCTCAAGTGAACAATTCAGGATAGAAACCATATTTCTTCCTTTAATTCCTCCCATAATTTATTAAATTCTCATATTTATTTTTTCTACATCAAAGTCCATGACATCATGTCCATTTCAGCATCAAGATGTATGGACTCGGTCAACTGTATTGTTAAAAATAGTATATCTGGGCCAGCACCACGGCTCACTAGGCTAATCCTCCGCCTTGTGGCACCGGCACACCGGGTTCTAGTCCCGGTCAGGGCGCCAGATTCTGTCCCGGTTGCCCTTCTTCCAGGCCAGCTCTCTGCTATGGCCTGGGAGTGCAGTGGAGGATGGCCCAGGTCCTTGGGCCCTGCACCCCATGGGAGACCAGGATAAGTACCTGGCTCCTGCCATTGGATCAGTGTGGTGCGCCAGCCGCAGCGCGCTGGCCGCAGCAGCCATTGGAGGGTGAACCAACGGCAAAGGAAGACCTTTCTCTCTGTCTCTCTCTCTCACTGTCCACTCTGCCTGTAAAAAAAAAATAGTATATCTGAGGTTCCCTAATATTTTGTGATACAAAATTGTATCTTAAACTTGGATAGATTGCCAAAAATTCATGCCAAATAGTTAAGGCTAGAGATTTTTAATTTTGAGATGATTTAATAAATGTAGTTATTTTAACATAATGGGGTTTTGCTCCTTTAAAGTTGAAGGAATCCACATCTCAGCCTGAAGAAAAGTGAATGGACATTGTGAAACATCAGGCACTGCACCAAATGCTGGCCGTGCCCCAGTCATCAGGGAAGTCGACTAAACGAGTAATCAAGGGCCTTGACCGCTGCAGGGTGAGTTCAGGATGGGATGGAAGCATAGTAGCAGGCCTCACCAAGTCTGGAGACACAGAAAGGTTTAGTTGAGCAGGGACAGGAAATACACCTGAAGGATGAGCAGGTGAGGGAGGGTGCAAAAGGAATGAAGTGGTAGGCAGGAGGGACAACAAGACGAGGGTGTTTCAGTCCAGCATTGCTGGAGGGTGGGATGCAGGGGTCATTGTGGGGCAAGATGAGAGTGTGCAGCTAGGCAAGGGCGAGGTTATGAAGCAATGTTTGTATCCTTGAAAGGAGTTTTGCCTTTATTTTATGAGGAATGAGAATCTCTCAGACCATTCATCAAAAGAGAGATGATCCTGGGGCTGACTTCATGATGCAGAGGGTTAAGCTGCCACTTGCAATGCTGGCATCTCATATCTGAGTGCTGGATCAAGACTCTATTTCTTCATTTGCAATCCTGCTTCCTGCTAATGTGCCTGGGAGTCAGCAGATGATGATTCAAGTACTTGGGCCGCTGCCACCCGTGTGGGAGACCCAGCTGTAGTCCCAGGCCCCAAGCTTTTGGTTGACCCACTCCCAGTCATTGCAGCCATTTGGAGAGTAAACCAGCAGATGGAAGATCTCTCTCTCTCTCTCTGCCTTTCAAATAAAATAAATTATCTTAAAAAGATAGATGGGCCAGTGCCGCGGCTCAATAGGCTAATCCTCCGCCTGTGGCAACGGCACACTGGATTCTAGTCCCAGTTGTTCCTCTTCCAGTCCAGCTCTCTGCTGTGGCCCGGGAGGGCAGTGGAGGATGGCCCAAGTGCTTGGGCCCTGCACCTGCATGGGAGACCAGGAGAAGCACCTGGCTCCTGGCTTCGGATCAGCGCAGTGCACAGGCCGCAGTGGCCCTTGGAGGGTGAACCAACGGTAAAGGAAGACCTTTCTCTCTGTCTGTCTGTCTCTCACTGTCCACTCTGCCTGTCCAAAAAAAAAAGAGAGAGAGAGAGAGATGATAAGATTTTCATTTATGTTGAGGGAAATAAGCTGGACACACACACAAAAATACTGCGTGTTCTCCCTTTTATGTAGAAGCTAAAATTAAAAAAAAAAATAAAAAATATAAGCCAAAAAGAGAAATGCCTGTTTATCAGTATTGCTGCAAATACAGTTTTGCAAAACTTTGTTTTGTATCTTTGTGAAACCACTGGTTAAGCTACTATAGTTTTAATGATCTGTGATTATTTTAAAATTCACTGGATATGGGGGAAATAGTCATCTTTTCATTTGATTCTTATTTATAGCCACTGCTACATGCCTGCTGAGCTATGGTCTTTTCACTGTATTCGCTGGATCATTAGGCCTTTGACTATGAAGTAATTTTAAAATACAATATCTCAAAAAATAAAGACAGATAGCAAGGTAGAGAAACAGAGAGGGCAGAAGAGAAATGTTATATTCTTAGAATTGTATGTATGAACTGTATTGAATCATTCCTCTTTTTTTAATAACACATTAACATTAGAATTGATGATAATTGTGTTGTAGTAATTTACATGCATTTGCTGTGGCCCTAACAATCTATTAATAAAGTCCTCTAAAATTAAAATAAATAAAAAATTTAAAAATCCATAGGAAAAATGTTTTATCTTAGAATGCCACATGTGAATGAAGCATCTTTAAGGAGAAGGGTATTAAGGCAGAAGACGAGAAGAGTAGAGAGGATTTTTTAATAGTCCAAGTAAGGTAAGATCTGTTTGGTCTAAGATTGTGGTGTTGGGTTGAGGAGTCAATGAATCAGAGTGAGATGAAGTATGAAATCTATGACAGCTATATTGGAACTGATGGTGAGAGAAGGAATGAACGAGAAAAAGCTCACATATTTCTGATCCTAGATTCCTTTCACTGAAATATGAGAGAGTGGAGGAGGAGGTTGGGAGAGGGAAAAGTTGAGATCATGAGTTTCATTTGGGATCTCGAGCTTATGGTGCCCATGAGCCATCCATAGAAAATAATGGGATAGAGTTCTCTGTGTCAGAAAGATGTCTGCACCTGATATTTAAATAGTAATCTAAGACACTGAGTAGAAGGATTTTTCTTGGGAGTATTCATACAATTAAAAGAAAAAAAGGCTTGACGAACTTTAACAAGTAAGAAAGTGACATGGGGCTGGCACCGTGGCACAGTGGGTTAATATTCTGATTGCGGCACCAGTATCCCATGTGGGCGCCAGTTCTAGTCCCAGTTGCTCATCTTTCAATCTGGCTCTCTGCTATGACCTGGGAAGGCAGTAGGGGATGGCCCAAGTGCTTGGGTCCCTGCATCCATGTGGGAGACCCAGAACAGGCTCCTGGATCCTGGATCCTGGCGTCAGATCAGGCGCAGCTCTGGCTGTTGTGGCCATTTGGGAGTGAACCATGGATGGAAGCCCCTAAACTCTGTCTCTCCCTCTCTCTGTAATTCTACTTCTCCAATAAATAAATAAAATCTTTAAGAAAAAGAAAAAAAGTGACAGAACAGTAGCCAATTAAAGTTACTGAGGATAACCAACCAGGAAGATAAAAGTAATGTATTTCATGCCTCAGAAGAAAATAGAAAAGAATGTTTTAGAAAAGATAGAATGTTGTAATTTTAATGAGAAGTAAAGAAAGTCACTTACAATTACAAGCCTCTTTTTTACATGTAAGATTATTATTAGGAGTTAATATTTAATATGTGCTGGACAATTTGCAGATTCCACATAGTTCATAGATACAACTCTATAAGGATATAATCTGATTATAAAACATTGGAGTGTAGATATTATGTTCATTGTGATGATGGTGAAAAAAATAATTTTTTTCAGAACACTTAACAGTCGGCGTACCATAGAAACAATCAATCAAACTTCAACTTTTGATGGACACTACTGCTTCTGCCTAAGGGCTCTAGCAAAACAGAGCATGACTGGAAAGAACCAAACCACTGTCTCAGAGTTCCTCCTCCTAGGCCTGCCCATCCAGCCACAGCACAAAACCCTCTTCTACATCCTGTTCCTGGCCATGTACCTGACCACCATGCTGGGGAACCTCCTCATCATTGTCCTCATTCACCTGGACTCTCATCTCCACACGCCCATGTATTTGTTTCTCAGCAACTTGTCCCTCTCTGACCTCTGCTTCTCCTCTGTCACAATGCCCAAATTGCTGCAGATCATGCAGAGCCAAGTCCCATCCATCCCTTATGCAGGATGCCTGGCCCAAATGTACTTCTACCTGTTTTTTGGAGACCTGGAGAGCTTTCTCCTTGTAGTCATGGCCTACGACCGCTATGTGGCCATCTGCTTCCCCCTGCACTACACCAGCATCATGAGCCCCAAGCTCTGCTTCTGCCTGGTGGCGCTGTCCTGGGTGCTGACCACGTTCCATGCCCTGCTGCACACCCTGCTCATGGCCAGGCTGTCTTTCTGTGCAGACAACAGGATCCCCCACTTTTTCTGTGATATGTCTGCTCTTCTGAAGTTGGCCTGCTCTGACACCCATGTCAATGAGTTGGTGATATTTGTCATGGGTGGACTTGTTATTGTCATCCCCTTCCTACTCATTATCACATCCTATGCAAGGATTGTGTTGTCTATCATCAAGGTTCCTTCTGCGCGGGGCATCCGTAAGGCCTTCTCCACCTGTGGCTCCCACCTGTCTGTGGTGTCGCTGTTCTTTGGCACAATTATTGGTCTCTACCTAATCCCATCAGCCAATAATTCTACTGTGAAGGAGACTGTCACGGCAATGATGTACACTGTGGTGACTCCCATGTTGAACCCCTTCATCTACAGCCTGAGGAACAGAGACATGAAGGGAGCCCTGGGCAGAGTCATTTGTAAAAAGAAAATCCTCTTCTGCCTATGATGGCAGAACTAAAATTTTTACATAATTTATCTCATACATATATACAGATACTAATATTGGAATACTATTCCAGACTCTTTATGTGAATTTCTGTCAAAATGGCACACCACATAATCATTTAATATTAAGAAAGAAAATGTAGCTGAGCAATTTAACTAAGGGAGAGGATCTTCATGACCTGGCTGTCTCTTCCTCTTTATCTTCCTCATCTGGAAAAGCATAGTTTAAAAACTACTGGTTTTCTGGGTTGTGATACAGCAGATTAAGCCAACAACCTGCAGTGCTGGCATCCCATACAGGCACCAGCTTGAGTCCTGGTTGCTCCACTTCTGATCCAGCTCCCGGCTAATGTGCCGGGAAAGCAGTGGAGAAGAGCCCAAATGCAGAGCCCACGGGGGCATCCACATGAGACATCCAGAAGCTTCTCATGGCTCCTGGCTTCAGCCTGGCCCAGTGCTGGCTGTTTCAGCCATTTGGGGAGTGAACAAGTGGATGGAAGATCTCTCTGCCTGCCTGCCTGCCTGCCTGCCTGCCTCTCTCTCTCTCTCTCTCTCTCTCTAGCTCTGCCTTTCAAATAAAATAAATTCTTTTTTAAAAGAATTACTGTTTTAAATCATCTGCATGTCTTACATTCTTAAATTGTTATAGGACTTTTCTTATTTTATCCAGAACACCTCTTTGTTTGTGGCAGTTCTAAGTAGTTCCATATATTCTTTGCTCAGTACTAAATTAGATCAAGTGTGTTAATTATCCCAACCAACCACTAAATGTCTCCTATAAATACCCCCCAAAAGAAAATTTCACAACATTGTATCACTTAAGTACCCTCTACCCCTCCAGATTTATTTTCACATTTACAAAGACTTTCTTGGCCTGGCATGATGTTCAATATATTTTTTCTAATCCTTTACAACAATGGTGTAGTTTGGGTTTATTTAGAATTAACTAACAGCACAAGAAGATTTAAAATTTTCTCTAGTAATGAGAAAAAAGCTAGAGCTGGTACAAATAAGTTCACTTTTTAAGGATGTCTCTCTTCTATTTGATATTTTGACTTTCACAAAATAACTGTTTTTATTCCACCCTCATGACAACTTCAAGGATATTCAGAAGCTACTATCAAGGTAAAATATGCAAAATATGGAGGAGTTCAATGACTGCCCAATCAGTGTGTCAGTTGCTGAGCCTATATAATATCACAAACTATCTGACTCCAGTTTCTTTTCATTCTTTTCCAGTTCAGAAGGAAGATGGGCAACCATTCTTTTTTCAAACAGCTCCATGTATGGCAAAAGTTCCAACCTTAACTTTTTTCCTTTGTCCCACAAGTGAGGGCCTCCAAAGCCATCACCTTCATCCTCTTGTATGTTTTCCTGACCTCCACATCTTGATCTGAAGCCCAGACCTTTCTCCTGAGCTCCCAACTGCCATTTTCATCTGACTAGTGCATATCTCCACTTGAGTTTCCACGGGCAGTTCAATCACATCATGCTCAACATTCAGCTCTTTATGTCCCGTCAAGTGTCCTTAATCCTACATCCTGATTTCTGATGTCACCTTCTACAGGCTTCCTTGATCAACCACTTCTTTACATTTGATTTCATATTTCTTGAAATAATGTACTTTCTATATGGTTGTTAAGGTAACATCAGTTCTGGGGCCGGCACCGCGGTGTAGTAGGTTAAATCCCTGCCTGCGGTGCTGGCATCTCATTTAGGCACTGGTTCCTGTCCTGGATGCTCCTCTTCTAATCCTGCTCTCTGCTTATGGCCTGGGAAAGAAGTGCTTATGCCTCTGCATCCATGCGGGAGACTCAGAAGAAGTCCCTGGCTCCTGCCTTTAGACTGGCTCAGCTCCGGTCATTGCAGCCATTTGGGGAGTGAACCAGGGAATGAAAGACCCCTCTGTCTGTCTCTCCCTCTCTCTGTAACTCTGTCTCTCAAATAAATAAGTAAATTAAAAAAAAAAAAGGTAATGTTGCCAGTGCCGCAGCTCACTAGGCTAATCCTCCGCCTTGCGGCGCCAGCACACCAGGTTCTAGTCTCGGTCGGGGCGCTGGATTCTGTCCTGGTTGCTCCTCTTCCAGGCCAGCTCTCTGCTGAGGCCAGGGAGTGCAGTGGAGGATGGCCCAAGTACTTGGGCCCTACACCCCATGGGAGACCAGGAAAAGCACCTGGCTCCTGGCTCCTGCCATCGGATCAGCGTGGTGCGCCGGCCGCAGTGCACCAGCTGCAGCGGCCATTGGAGGGTGAACCAACGGCAAAAAGGAAGACCTTTCTCTCTGTCTCTCTCTCACTGTCCACTCTGCCTGTCAAAAAAAAAAAGGTAATGTCAGTTCTTATAATTGATAAACTCTGGGGGCTGGCGCTGTGGCACAGTGGGTTAACGCCCTGGCCTGAAGCGCTGGCATCCCAAATGAGCGCCAGTTCAAGACCTGGCTGCTCCACTTCCGATCCAGCTCTCTGCTATGGCCTGGGAAAGCAGTAAAAGATGGCCCAAGTCTTTGTTCCCCTGCAACCACGTGGGAGACCGGGGGAGGCTCCTGGCTCTTGGCTTTGGATAGGCGCAGCTCCGGCCGTTGCAGCCAACTGGGGAGTGAACCATCAGATGGAAGACCTCTCTCTCTCTCTGCCTCTCTTCTCTCTGTGTGTAACTCTGACTTTCAAATAAATAAAGAAATCTTTTAAAAATAATGAATAAACTCTGAAATCTCAGTGGCACAATACAAAAGAATTATCAGTTACAAGATAAAATATTAGCCTTTAAATTAGTTTCCTCTATACCAGAAATACAATGGAAACAAACCTCAACACTGAAAAAACGAGCCTGTTCTCAAGGCCAATTAGATCTGATTAGATTAGATTAGATACAAGAAGGGTTAGTGCTGTGATGCAGCAGGTTAAAGCCCTGGTCTGCAGTGCTGGCATCCCATATGGGCACTGCTTTCGATCCCAGCTTCTCCACTTCTAATCCAGCTCCCTACTAATGTGTCTGAGAAAGCAGTGGAGGATGGTCCAAGTCTTTGGGCCCCTGCACCCATGTGGGAGACCTGGAAGAAGCTCCTGGCTCCTGGCTTCAGATTGGCTCAGCTCCAGTCATGCCATTTGGGGGGGTGAACTAGCAGATGGAAGACCTCTCTCTGTCTCTGTCTCTACCTCCCTCTGTACCGCAACAAATTCTTTACTGAGATACATACAAGAATACCACAATGAAAGGAGATATACAATGGCCATGGAAAGGGTGCCTTTTTTTTTTTTTTTGACAGGCAGAGTAGACAGTGAGAGACAGAGAGAAAGGTCTTCCTTTTCCATTGGTTCACTGCCCCACCACCACCAATAGCTGCTGTGGCCGGTGCCACGCTGCAGCCGGTGCACCACGCTGATCCGATGGCAGGAGCCAGGTGCTTCTCCTGGTCTCCCATGTGAGTGCAGGGCCCAAGGACCTGGGCCATCCTCCACTGCACTCCCAGGCCATAGCAGAGAGCTGGACTGGAAGAGGAGCAACCGGGACAGAATTCGGTGCCCTGACCGGGACTAGAACCCGGGGTGCCGGTGCCTCAGGTGGAGGATTAGCCTATTGAGCCGCAGCGCCAGCCAGGGTGCCTCCTTTTAAACAGATTTTTTGAAGATTAGCCTTGACATAGTAAAATCAGTTTAAAATTATATAATTTGATGATTTTGAAGCTGTAATTTTTTTTTAAACTTTTATTTAATACATATAAATTTCCAAAGTACGACTTATGGATTACAATGGCTTCCCCCCCATACCATCCCTCCCACCCACAACCCTCCCCTTTCCCACTCCCTCTCCCCTTCCATTCACATCAAGATTCATTTTCGATTATCTTAATATACAGAAGATCAGCTTAGTATACATTAAGTATGGATTTCAACAGTTTGCTCCCACACAGAAACATAAAGTGAAAAATAATAGATGATTTTTTTAAATGATGATGAAATCAGATCAGACCTATTGTCATGTTTAATCCCAGTGAGAGTCAAGTTGGGAATTGATAATTTCTTTCTTTTTTTTTTTTTTTTTACAGAGGATCAGTTTAGTATGCATTAAGTAAGGATTTCAACAGTTTGCACCCCCATAGAAACACAAAGTGAAATATATTGTTTGAGTACTCATTATAGCATTAAATCTCAATATACAGCACATTAAGGATAGAGATCCTACATGAGGAGTAAGTGCACAGTGACTCCTGTTGTTGACTTTACCAATTGACACTCCTGTCTATGGCATCAGTAATCTCCCTATGCTCCAGTCATGAGTTTCCAAGGCTATGGAAGCCCTCTGAGTTCTCCGACTCTTATCTTGTTTAGACAAGGTCATAGTCAAAGTGGAGGTTCTCTCCTCCCTTCAGAGAAAGGTACCTCCTTCTTTGATGACCTGTTCTTTCCACTGGGATCTCACTCGCAGAGATCTTTTGCCAGAGTGTCTTGGCTTTCCATGCCTGAAATACTCTCATGGGCTTTTCAGCCAGCTCTGAGTGCCTTTAGGGCTGATTCTGAGGCCAGAGTGCTATTTAGGACATCTGCCATTCTATGAGTCTGCTGAGTATCTCACTTCCCATGTTGGATCACTCTCCCCTTTATTTACTCCATCAGTTAGCGTTAGCAGGTGCTAGACTTGTCTATGTGCTCCCTTTGACTCCCAGTCCCTCCACCATGACCAACTGTGAACTGAAACTGATCACCTGGAACAGTGAGATGGCATTGGTACATGCCACCTCGATGGGATTGAATTGGAATCCCCTGGTATGCTTCCAACTCCACCACTTGGGGCAAGTCAGCCTGAGCATGTCCCAAATTATACATCTCTTCCCTCTCCCATTCCCACCACCATGTTCAACAGGGATCACATTTCAGTTAATTTTCAACACTTAAGAATAACTGTGCATCAATTACAGATCTAAACCAGTCATATTAAGTAGAACAGATAAAAAAACTACTAAGAGGGATAATGTATTAAGTTGTTCATTAACAGTCAGGGCTATGCTGATCAAGCCACCGTTTCCCATAGTGTCCACCTCACTCCAACAGGTTTCCCTCTTGGTGTTCAGTCAGTCATCACCGATCAGGGAGAACATATGGTATTTGTCCCTTTGGGACTGGCTTATTTCACTCAGCATGATGTGTTCCAGATTCCTCCATTTTGTTGCAAATGACTGGATTTCGTTGTTTCTTACTGCGGTATAGTATTCTAAAGAGTACATATCCCATAATTTCTTTATCCAGTCTATCGTTGATGGGCATTTAGGTTGGTTCCAGGTCTTAGCTATTGTGAATTGAGCTGCAATAAACATTAGGGTGCAGACCTCTTTTTTGTTTGCCAATTTAAATTCCTTTGGGTAAATTCCAAGGAGTGGGATGGCTGGGTCGAACGGTAGGGTTATCTTCAGGTTTCTGAGGAATCTCCAGACTGACTTCCATAGTGGCTTGACCAGTTTGCATTCCCACCAACAGTGGGTTAGTGTCCCTTTTTCCCCACATCCTCGCCAGCATCTGTGGTTGGTAGATTTCTGCATGTGAGCCATTCTAACACGGGTGAGGTGAAACCTCATTGTGGTTTTGATTTACATTTCCCTGATTGCTAATGACCTTGAACATTTTTTCATGTGCCTGTTGGCCATTTGGATTTCCTCTTTTGAAAAATGTCTATTGAGGTCCTTGGCCCATCTCTTAAGTGGGTTGTTGGTTTTGTTTTTGTGGAGTTTCTTGATCTCTTTGTAGATTCTGGTTATTAACCTTTTATCTGTTGCATAGTTTGCAAATATTTTTTCCCATTCTGTCGGTTGTCTTTTCACTCTCCTGACTGTTTCTTTTGCAGTACAGAAACTTCTCAATTTGATGCAATCCCAATAGTTGATTTTGGCTTTGACTGCCTGTGCCTCCTGGGTCTTTTCCAGAAATTCTTTGCCTGTGCCAATATCTTGAAGGGTTTCTCCAATGTTCTCTAGTAACTTGATGGTGTCAGGTCGTAGATTTAGGTCTTTAATCCATGTTGAGTGGATTTTTGTGTAAGGTGTAAGGTAGGGGTCTTGCTTCATGATTCTGCACGTGGAAATCCAATTTTCCCAGCACCATTTATTGAATAGACTGTCCTTGCTCCAGGAATTGGTTTTAGATCCTTGATCAAATATAAGTTGGCTGTAGATGTTTGGGTTGATTTCTGGTGTTTCAATTCTGTTCCATTGGTCTATCCATCTGTTTCTGTACCAGTACCATGCTGTTTTAATTACAACTGCCCTGTAGTATGTCCTGAAATCTGGTATTGTGATGCCTCCGGCTTTGTTTTTGTTGTACAAGATTGCTTTAGCTATTCGAGGTCTCTTGTGCCTCCATATAAATTTCAGCACCATTTTTTCCAGATCTGAGAAGAAGGTCTTCGGTATCTTGATTGGTATTGCATTGAATCTGTAAATTGCTTTTGGGAGAATGGACATTTTGATGATATTGATTCTTCCAATCCATGAGCATGGAAGATTTTTCCATTTCTTGGTATCCTCTTCTATTTCTTTCTTTAAGGTTTTGTAATTTTCATCGTAGAGATCTTTAACGTCTTTGGTTAAGTTTATTCCAAGGTATTTGATTGTTTTTGTAGCTATTGTGAATGGGATTGATCTTAGAAGTTCTTCCTCAGCCATGGCATTGTCTGTGTATACAAAGGCTGTTGATTTTTGTGCATTGATTTTATACCCTGCTACTTTGCCAAACTCTTCTATGAGTTCCAATAGTCTCTTAGTAGAGTTCTTTGGGTCCCCTAAATACAGAATCATGTCATCTGCAAAGAGGAATAGTTTGAGTTCTTCCTTCCCAATTTGTATCCCTTTAATTTCTTTTTCTTGCCTAATCGCTCTGGCTAGAACCTCCAGAACTATATTGAATAGCAGTGGTGAGAGTGGGCATCCCTGTCTGGTTCCAGATCTCAGTGGAAATGCTTCCAACTTTTCCCCATTCAATAGGATGTTGGCTGTGGGTTTTTCATAGATTGCTTTGATTGTATTGAGGAATGTTCCTTCCAAACCCAGTTTGCTTAGTGTTTTCATCATGAACGGGTGTTGTATTTTATCAAATGCTTTCTCGGCATCTATTGAGATAATCATATGGTTTTTCTTCCGCAGTCTGTTAATGTGGTGTATCACATTGATTGTCTTGCGCACATTAAACCATCCCTGCATACCAGGGATAAATCCCACTTGGTCTGGGTGGATGATCTTTCTGATGTGTTGTTGCATTCTATTGGCGAGAATTTTATTGAGGATTTTTGCATCTATGTTCATCAGGGATATTGGTCTGTAATTCTCTTTCAATGCTGCATCTTTCTCTGGCTTAGGAATTAAGGTGATGCTGGCTTCATAGAAAGAATTTGGGAGGACTCCCTCTTCTTCGATTGTTCTGAATAGTTTGAGAAGAATTGGAGTTAGTTCTTCTTTAAACGTCTGGTAGAATTCAGCAGTGAATCCATCTGGTCCTGGGCTTTTCTTTGTTGGGAGGGCCTTTATTACTGTTTCAATTTCTGTCTCAGTTATGGGTCTGTTTAGGTTTTCGATGTCTTCCTGGTTCAATTTAGGCAGGTTGCATGTGTCCAGGAATCTATCCATTTCTGATAGGTTTCCCTGTTTGCTGGCATACAAGTCCTTGTAGTAATTTCTGATGATTCTTTTTATTTCTGTGGTGTCTGTTGTTACATTTCCTTTTTCATCTCTGATTTTATTGATTTGGGTCTTTTCTCTTCTTTTTTTAGTTAGTTGGGCCAATGGGGTGTCAATTTTGTTTATTTTTTCAAAAAACCAGCTCCTCGTTTGGCTGATTTTTTGTAATGTTTTTCTTGATTCAATCCTGTTGATTTCTTCTCTGATTTTAATTATTTCTCTTCTCCTACTAGATTTGGGTCTGATTTGCTGTAGGTTTTCTAGATCCTTGAGGTGAATTGAAAGCTCATCTATTTGGTGTCTTTCCAATTTCTTGATGTAGGCACCTATTGATATAAACTTTCCTCTTAACACTGCTTTTGCTGCGTCCCATAAGTTTTGGTATGTTGTGCTGTTATCCTCATTTACTTCCAGAAAGTTTTTGATTTCTCTTTTGATTTCTTCTATGACCCATTGTTCATTCAGGAGCATGTTGTTCAATCTCCATGTGTTTGCGTATGCTCTAGGGATTCCTGAGTTGCTAATTTCCAACTTCATTCCTTTATGGTCTGAGAAGCTGCATGGTATGATTCTAATTCTTTTGAATTTGCTGAGACTTGCTTTATGGCCTAGTATGTGGTCAATCCTAGAGAAGCTTCCATGTACTGCTGAGAAGAATGTAAAATCTTTAGCTGTAGGATTGAAAGTTCTGTATATATCTGTTAGATCCATTTGGGCTATAGTGTCATTTAAATCTACTGTATCCTTGTTGATCTTCTGACCGGATGATCTGTCTATTTCTGAGAGTGGAGTATTGAAGTCCCCCAGTACTACTGTATTGGGGTCTAAGTCTCCCTTTAAGTCCGTTAATAAATCTTTTAGATAAACTGGTGCCCTGTAGTTAGGTGCATATACATTGATAATTGTTATATCTTCCTGTTGAATTGATCCCTTAATCATGATATAGTGTCCCTCTTTGTCTCTCTTAACAGTTTTTGTGGTAAAGTTTATGTTGTCCGATATTAAGATGGCTACGCTCGCTCTTTTTTCATTTCTGTTGGCATGGTATATCTTTTTCCAGCCTTTCACTTTCAGTCTGTATGGATCTTTGTTGGAAAGATGTGTTTCGTGCTCGCTTCGGCAGCACATATACTAAAATTGTTGGAAAGATGTGTTTCTTGTAAGCAGCAAATAGATGGGTTTTGTTCCTTAACCCAATCAGCCAATCGGTGTCTTTTAACTGGACAGTTCAGGCCATTCACGTTCAAAGTGACTAATGATAAGTGGTAACTTTGCCCTGCCATTTGCCAAAGATAAGTTCTAATATATGCTTTGAATTCCCTGTGATCTTTTGCTGTGAGGTTTCCTTCCTTGGTTTCCTTCCTTTACCTTCTTTCATATTGATGACCGTGTTTCTGTGTTTCTGTGTGTAACACATCTTTAAGCATCTTTTGCAGGGCTGGACTTCACAAATGATAGCTTTGCAGGATATAATATTCTGGGCTGGCAGTTGTTCTCTCTTAGTACCTGGGCTATATCTCGCCATTCCCTCCTAGCTTGTAGAGTTTCTGATGAGAAGTCAGCTGTGAGTCTGATTGGAGATCCTCTGAGAGTAATCTGACGTTTCTCTCTTGCACATTTTAGGATCTTTTCTTTATGTTTCACTGTGGAGAGTTTAATTACAACGTGTCGTGGTGAGGATCTCTTTTGGTCGTGTTTATTAGGGGTTCTGTGGGCTTCCTGTACTAGGATTTCTCTGTCCTTCTCCAAACCTGGGAAATTTTCTGCTAATACTTCACTAAAAAGGCCTTCTAATCCTTTCTCCCTCTCCATGCCTTCAGGAACTCCTAGAACCCGAATGTTGGTTTTTTTAATAGTATCCTGAAGATTCCCGACAATATGTTTTAGATTTCTAATTTCCTCTTCTTTTCTTTGGTCTGACTGTATCCTTTCCTGTTCTCTGTCTTCTAAGTCCGATATTCTCTCTTCTGCTTCACCCATTCTGTTTGTAAGGCTCTCTATTGTGTTTTTCATTTGATCTATTGAATTCTTCACTTCAGTCACTATCACAGTTTCCTGTTGTACTAGTTGTTTCGTTTCATTTTGATTCCTCCTTAATATTTCATTTTCACGAGAGAGATTTTCTATCTTGTCCATTAAGGATTTGTGTAGTTCCAGAATTTGTTTTTGAGAACTTCTTAATGTTCTTATCAATTTTTTGAGATCTGCTTCTTGCATTTCTTCTTTTTTTTTTATCTTTTATTAAATGAATATAAATTTCCAAAGTACGACTCATGGGTTACAATGGCTTTCCCCCCCATACCGTCCCTCCCACCCACAACCCTCCCCTTTCCCACTCCCTCTCCCCTTCCATTCACATCAAGATTCATTTTCGATTATCTTAATATACAGAAGATCAGCTTAGTATACCTTAAGTAAGGATTTCAACAGTTTGTTCCCACACAGAAACATAAAGTGAAAAATAATAGATGATTTTTTTTAAATGATGATGAAATCAGATCAGACCTATTGTCATGTTTAATCCCAGTGAGAGTCAAGTTGGGAATTGATAATTTCTTTTTTTTTTTTTTTTTACAGAGGATCAGTTTAGTGTACATTAAGTAAAGATTTCAATCGTTTGCACCCCCATAGAAACACAAAGTGAAATATACTGTTTGAGTACTCGTTATAGCATTAAGCCTCAGTGTACAGCACATTAAGGACAGAGATCCTACATGAGGAGTAAGTGCACAGTGACTCCTGTTGTTGACTTTACCAATTGACACTCCTGTCTATGGCATCAGTAATCTCCCTATGCACCAGTCATGAGTTTCCAAGGCTATGGAAGCCCTCTGAGTTCTCCGACTCTTATCTTGTTTAGACAAGGTCATAGTCAAAGTGGAGGTTCTCTCCTCCCTTCAGAGAAAGGCACCTCCCTCTTTGAAGACCTGTTCTTTCCACTGGGATCTCACTCACAGAGATCTTTTTGCCAGAGTGTCTTGGCTTTCCATGCCTGAAATACTCTCATGGGCTTTTCAGCCAGATCCGAGTGCCTTTAGGGCTGATTCTGAGGCCAGAGTGCTATTTAGGACATCCGCCATTCTATGAGTCTGCTGAGTATCTCACTTCCCATGTTGGATCACTCTCCCCTTTATTTATTCTATCGGTTAGTGTTAGCAGATACTAGACTTCTTCTATGTCATCATCTTCATAATCTTGAATTGGGGTGTCTTTTTCATTTGAGGGCGTCATGGTGACTTCCTTGTTTTTATTACCTCGGTTTTTGCGTTTGTTATTTGGCATATTGGAGATATTTGGTTTCTTCACTGTGGTGCTTTTTCTTGTTATACTATGACTCTAGATTAAGTGGACTATCTGTTTTTGATGGAGCCTTAGGGCTTGAGATGGGTGTGGCCTGAGAGCTCTGTTTGGTGTGCCAAAGGTGACACTCCCAGGTTAGGCTTGGTAAATCTCTCTCTCTTTCTTTTTTTTTTTTTTTTTTTTTTTTTTTTTGATTCAAAAGGGAAGTAATTCCGCACAGCTGAACGAAGTTGGAGGTAGTTAGCAGGCAAATGATATACCCACAGGAGCCAGAGATCGGAAGCTCTTTCCCAAGATCCCCACAGGGAATCTGTTCGGCCCTCAGAGTGGGCTCAAATTCTCCTTCAGCCTCCCACTGGGTTGCCAAAGTTACGGAATTGTAGCGTCTCTGGAGAGTGCTCACGTGAATTCCGTGAGTTCTCTCCCCCACCGTCTCTTTTTTCACAGTCTCAGTTCAGTAGCACCACAAATTTACTAGGTCCTAATCTCCTGTTAATTCGCCCCGCCCAGAGTCAGGTTTTTCTGCTAGGCTCAGGGCCGGTGCAGACCTGAGGTCGCTCTGCTTATGACGTATGTCCAAGATGGCGCCTGCTCTTTGTCTTGCTCGCCCTTGAGAGGTGAGCGGAGAGAGAGAAACCCGTGTCCGTACTAGTCACCCTTTTTTTTTTTCTCTCTCTCTCTCTCTCTTCCAGTTAGCCTTGTGAACTTCCCCCCCGGGGGTCGTTCCCTCTAGTCTCCTCTCTCCGCTTGCCTGCCGGTGTCTCGGGCTATTGAGGTTCGGCTCACCTCGCGTTCCAGCGCTGGTGTGTTGAGTCTGCCGCTGATGTCCCGAACTGTGGGCTCCCACGCTCTCCACGCAGGTCCGCTGTGAGTCACGCGTTCCGGAAGAGTTTCTTCTGCTGTTTCCTCCCCTACTCTTCCTTGAACCTGCAGTATCTCCACTTTTATTAAACTATCTCTCCCCAGACTATCAGTGTGCTCCCTTCCTATTCCGCCATCTTGCCGGAAATCCTTGAAGCTGTAATATTTTAACATCAATTCACATCAAATATATCCAATGAAACCCGAGTCCAATTCCCTATGGAACTGTTTCTGTGCAAACTGACAAGCTGATTCTTAAGTTAAAAGAAAAATGGGTAAAATTTCTAAGAATTATTTGAAAAATAGAACCTGAAAGTTTATTCTTGGTCTGTAAAATATCAATATGTATTTGAAAAAAATCAATATATAGTTGAAATAGTATAATTTATTCAGGAACTGACAAAAATCAAATACAGCGAGAAAAATGTAAAGAAATAGTCCTGTGTCTGTGAGGATCTATTTTATGATGAATACAGCATTTCAATCAATGGAGGAAAGAATATACTACTCAAAAATGACACTGAGAAAAATTGGACGTGGAAAAATAGTAAATGAATTCCTTACACTACATGTAAACATAACTTTTTATAAAGATTTATTTCATTTATTTGAAAGAGTTACAGAGAGAGGTAGAGACAGAGAGAGAGGTCTTCCATCCACTGATTCACTCCCTAGACGGCCTCAACAGCCAGAGCTGTGCCAATCCGAAGCCAGGAGCCAGGAGCTTCGGGTCTCCCACGCGGATGCAGGGGCCCAAGGACTTGGGCCATCTTCTGCTTTCCCAGCCACAGCAGAGAGCTGGATAGGAAGAGGAGCATCCAGGACTAGAATCGGCACCCATATGAGATGCCGGCACTTCAGGCCAGGGTTTTAACCTGCTGCACCACAGCGCCAGCCCCAGTAACTTTAATAGCTTCAAAAGCTAAACAGAAACTACAAATATAAAAATAATATAAAATAATTTATGAGTAGGCTTCAAAAGTTTCATGGAAAATGGGATTAAAATATGATACAAATTTTCAATGAGCTTTTTGAAGCCCCCTCATATATCACACAAAACTCAGGAACTATGTTTAAAAAGTCTGACATATTTGAAACTTATCTGGGACAAAAGATAACATAAATGAATCTGAAAGAGACATAACAGAGTATAGTCTAACAGACACAAGATTAAAATTCAGAACATATTAAAGGCCCCCACCAAAATACAGACAGAATAAACTCTAGAGTTCTATAATACAGTGGGGTGATTATAATTCATAATAATGGGTCCTATGCTATATATATGTGTGTGTGTGTGTGTGTGTGTGTGTGTGTTGAGAGATTGGATTATATCCCATAAAAATGTACACACAGGGGCCAATGCTATGGTTTAGTGGGTAAAGCTACCACCTATAGTACCAGCATCCTATATGAGCACCAGTTCAAGTCCTGGCTGCTCCACTTCTCATCCAGCTCCCTGCTGATGCACCTGGAAAAGCATTGGAGGATGGCCCAAGTGCTTGGGCCCCTGTACCTGCATGGGTGACCCAGAAGAAGCTCCTGGCTCCTGGCTCCTGGCTTCAGCTTGGTACAGTTCCGGCTGCTGCGGCCAACTGAGGAGTGAACCAGCATATGGAAGACCTCTCTCTCTCTCTCTCTCTCTCTCTCTCTCTGCCTCTCCTCTCTCTGTGTAACTCTTTCAAATAAATAAATAAATCTTTTAAAAAGTACCTATATTATATGTTAATCAAAAATGTTTAAAGATGAAATACTAAGATTATAAAACAGGGGCTGGCGCCTTGGCTCACTTGGTTAAACCTCTGCCTGCGGTGCCAGCATCCCATGTGGGCGCTGGGTTCTAGTCCTGGTTGCTCCTCTTCCAGTCCAGCTCTCTGCTGTGGCCTGGGAGGGCAGTGGAGGATGGCCCAAGTGCTTGGGCCCCTGCACCTGCATGGGAGACCAGGAGGAGGCTCCTGGCTTCGGATAGGTGTGGCGCCATCCGTAGCGGCCATTTGGGGAGTGAACCAATGGAATGAAGACCTTTCTCTCTGTCTCTCTCTCTTTCACTGTCTGTAACTCTACTTGTCAAATAAATAAGTAAATAAACAAAATTTTTTAAAAAAGAATAAAACAAATAGAACAGAAAGTATAAAAAGAATACTAGCAGAGAACTCATAAAGAATAAATGACAGGAAAATATGTTCAGCTTCAATGCCAACTAGGAACAAGCAAACTGAAAAATAGTAAGTGTTCATTGAATGATCATATAATTGGCAAGTTTACAAATAGTTGACCTTCTCCACTAACAGCAAGGACTAGGGACTACATTTTAAAATTTTCTTGAAATATAATTTACATACAAGCAAATACACTCATTTTAAGGTCAGTTCAATGAGTTTTAAAATAAAATAAACTTATAACCCACTCAAAATCTGGAAAAATTCCATCACCTCACAATTTAGTATGAAAATTTACAGGCCAGCGCCACAGCTCAATAGGCTAATCCTCCGCCTGTGGTGCCAGCACACTGGGTTCTAGTCCCAGTCGGGGTGCCAGATTCTGTGCCAGTTGCTCCTCTTCCAGTCCAGCTCTCTGCTGTGGCCTGGGAGTTCAGTGGAGGATGGCCCAAATGCTTGGGCCATGCACCTGCATGGGAGACGAGGAGAAGCACCTGGCTCCTGGTTTCGGATCAGCGTGGTGCACACGCCGCAGTGCGCCAGACGCAGCAGCCACTGGAGGGTGAACCAATGGAAAAAGGAAGACCTTTCTCTCTTTCCCTCTCTCTCACTGTCCACTCTGCCTGTCAAAAAAAAAAAAAAGAGAGAGAGAGAGAGAGAAAGAAAAAAAAAGAAAATTTACAATCAAGATTTCATCTTCTGTCACTAAGCTGATTTTTTCCTATTTGAATTCTATCACTGCAGATCAGAATTTTCTGTTTGAATTGTTTTTAGAGTCATTTTTAGGTTACACAAATAAAAAAAAAAAAAAAACCAGTGGCAAGCATAGGGCTCTCACTCACTCCTTCCATTCCAGTTATCCTCGATATTAACACCTTGCCTGAGGGTGGGACATTTGTACAAATTATGATCCAGTGCTGACACCTTATTAATTAAAGTCTACAGTTTCCTAAAGGAAACTACGTTTTGTAGATTTGAATGGATGTATAATGATTTGTATTCACCAATTCAGTATCAAAAAGAATAGCTTCACCTCCTAAAAATCCTCCATGGCTTTTAAAGAACTTAGTCTGATTTTTCCAAAGGAGGAAAATTTACTCCCCCTACCCTGAAATCCCCTTGGAATTGATATCCTATTTAAAATATAACTTGTTAATGACCTCCTTTTAAATTGTGCAGTATCCAGGTTTTACAGTCTTAAATATGTTTAACTCATCTATGCTCATTTAATTACAATCCAAGTTGCAAATTCAAAAACCTAAAATAGGCACTCGTGAGCATAAAATTCCATTTAGTAACAAGTTAATGTTCAGCCTTTAAAATGATAATATTTCCTTTCCTTCAAAGGATCATCACAAAAATAGAGTAACATCAAAAATGTAAAGTTTATTGATAACTTGCAAAATAGTGAGAAGAGGAAAGAAATACTTAACGAGTGAAGTATCAACTAGTATATAGTTATAAATATTATTTCACTGAATCATGATGTAAATGACAATATATCATTTTTTCTCATTGCAATGATGATTGTCATGAATCTTCACTTTGCAATATTAATCTGTTTTCAAGAAAAATAAAATGAAATGAAAAAAAAACCTAACTCTGGCTCCCTCCCCAAGCTTGAGAGAACAACATTTAGGGCCCCAGGGATGACTTAAGTTCTTGGGTAAATACAAACCAAACTATTCTAACAAAACAGGATGAAAGTTCATTCTAGATTCAGGTCCATTAAAAAGGACAATGCAGAGGCAGGCACTGAGGCATAGTAGGCTAAACCTCTGCCTGTAGTGCCAGCATCCCACATGGGTGACAGTTCATGTCCTGGCTGCTCCACTTCCCATCCAGCTCCCTGCTGTGGCCTGGGAAAGCAGTAGAAGTTGGCCCAAGTGCTTGGGCCCTGCACCTGCATGGGAGACTCAGACGAAGGTCCTGGCTCCTGATTTCAGATCCGCCCAGCTCCAGCCTATGAGGCATCTAGGGAGTGAACCAGGGGATGGGAGACCTTTCTCTCTGTTGCTCAAATAAATAATTTTTTTTTAAAAAAAGCACAATGCAGAGAGGAAAACACAGGATAAATTAAAAAGGTTAAGAGACAGAATGATGTGAGTGCTTTATAGAGAGATAAGTAAAAAAAATTTTTTGAACAACAAATCCAGTTTAGAAGCAGCAGGAGACTGAGGTGTTTGGGTCTTAGTCCTTGTTGCCGTGGGAGGAGGCAGTATCATTTAAATTGCAGTTATAGTTTTAAAAACATAGATGATAAGTAAGTGGTTTAATAACTTGAGACCAAAGTTTCTATTAAAATATCATAAAATACGCCTCTTCAAGGTGACCTGAAATTCACAAAGAGAAAAACTTTCCTAGCTGGTCACTGAGAACCCATTCCTGTGTTCAACTACACACTTCTCCTTTCTTACTTACTGAACAATTACATAGTGTTTCATTTAAACAGTTTCAAAAATAAGTCTGTATTAATATTTAAATATCAATAGATAAAATTATGTAATAATCCCAATCATCATGGGCAGAAGATGATTTTCTTTTTACAAATGACTCTGCCCAGGGCTCCCTTCATGTCTTGGTTCCTCAGGCTGTAGATGAAGGGGTTCAGCATGGGAGTCACCACAGTATACATCATAGCCATGACAGTCTCCTTCACAGTAGAATTATTGGCTGATGGGATTAGGTAGAGACCAATAACTGTCCCATAGAACAACGACACCACAGAGAGGTGGGAGCCACAGGTGGAGAAGGCCTTACGGATGCCCCGCGCAGAAGGAACCTTGATGATAGACAACACAATCCTTGCATAGGATGTGATAATGAGTAGGAAAGGGATGACGAGAATGATGCCTCCCATGACAAATATCACCAACTCATTGACATGGGTATCAGAGCAGGCCAACTTCAGAAGAGCAGACATATCACAGAAAAAGTGGGGGATCCTGTTGTCTTCACAGAAAGACAGCCTGGCCATGAGCAGGGTGTGCAGCAGGGCATGGAACGTGGTCAGCACCCAGGACAGTGCCGCCAGGCAGAAGCAGAGCTTGGGGCTCATGATGCTGGTGTAGTGCAGGGGGAAGCAGATGGCCACATAGCGGTCGTAGGCCATGGCCACAAGGAGGAAGCTCTCCAGGTCTGCAAAAAACAGGAAGAAGTACATTTGGGCCAGGCATCCTTCATAGGGGATGGATGGGACTTGGCTCTGCATGATCTGCAGCAATTTGGGCATTGTGACAGAGGAGAAGCAGAGGTCAGAGAGGGACAAGTTGCTGAGAAACAAATACATGGGCGTGTGGAGATGAGAGTCCAGGTGAATGAGGACAATGATGATGAGGTTCCCCAGGATGGTGGTGAGGTACATGGCCAGGAACAGGACGTAGAAGAGATTTTTGTGCTGTGGCTGGATGGGCAGACCCAAGAGGAGAAACTCTGCAATCATAGTTTGGTTCCTTCTTGTCATGTTCTGTCTCCAATATCTTAAAGATGAAATAATAAGTTCCTTAAAAACATGAATAAGAATGGATGTATGTCAGTGATACATAGTCTATTAGATATTCTTCAACGGTTGGTTTCACCTTCAATATTCATAATGGCAGTCTCTATAATCAGAAATATGCCACATCACTAAGTCAAAGACATTTTTCAGGTTTTTTTTTTCACTTCTCAATAGGTCTAACAATATTGATTGTTCCCTTCCTTATAAAATACAATCATCCGTTTAGTTCCTGTGTAATTATGCTGCCACACTGCTTCTCATAACACTTCCCTGAGCATTCATTGTCAAAGACTGTAATTGGCCTCTTTTCTGTTACCTTTTATATTTGTGTTTCCTGGAGCTTTTCTCTAAACATGATTGATATTTCTACAGATACAGCCCTTAAAGAGCTTGCCTATTCCCATGGTATTACTTACCATCTAAACCTCCTGGGTAGATCACTCTATCCTCTTCAGTACTGTATCGCCAACTGCTTGCTGATTATCTCCCCATGGATCTATTAGGATCATCTTTGGCTCAACAGCTCCCAAATGAAACTCATGACTCCCTCGCTCCCTCTCCCAATCTGCTCTTCAGTCCACATCTCAGTAAAATTAAGCCAGGTTCACTTCTCAGATCTGAGTGTTTTCATTCATTCATTCATTCCTCTCACCTAAAACACCTAATCTAAAAAACTCCCTTAGATGGTGCCACTTCACTCTAATTTTTCATCACTTATCCCAACTGCCACTATCTGGACCCAACTGACATCATGTCTCGTCTGCATTCTTGAACCTATTACTTCATCTCCCTGTTTCCATGCTCACTCCTTCACTCCCTTCACATGGTGGCATAAAATAAAAATATGATCATCATTCTTGAAGTTTCATGGATTCTCGCTGTTCTTAAGATAAGGCATAATTCCTTTCAAGGACCACCAAAAGCTGCTTCATGACCTGACCCTTGCTGCCTTCACACTCTCATCTGTCCTCATAATATCTCGTGTCTGACTCTGCAGCATCACTGGACTTAAAGAGTTTTCATGTCCAGAATTTCACGCTTGCTTTTCCTCCTGCCTAGCACCTTCTTCCCTCTGCTCTGTCTTCACATGGCTTACCTCCACTTACTTTTCAGGTATTTTGCATGTCACTCAGGTAAATCTCCCCTGGTTCCCCAGACCTAGGGAGCCCCACTGCTATGTTTCCACAGCATCCTGTACTCCTCCCATAGCACTCAATACCCTTGACCACTGTTTTCTAGCTGACTTTGCTACCAAAAGCTGAGCTCCATGCATCAAATGAAATGTCTAGCTTCATGACTGCTTCAGGGCCAGAATCTGGCCTGGTGCCTGGTTGTGGCAAATAATTCATTCATATTTGTTGATTTTACTTCAGGCTAAGGAATACTGCTATATTCCTCAAACTTTAAAGGTATTAACCTCCTATTTGAGTTAGAATAAGCACTGCTACTAAATCCTCCCAGGAAAAGTACTCATAAGCTTTAACCATATAGCACTAGTTTTTGACACCTATTACAGAATTCCTGGCTGTAACTTCATGCCCATGAAAAATACTAGACTACCCAATCACACTACTCCTTAGCCTTAACAAACAACTGATACGCAGGATCACACTACACTTTTTTCCTTGTGTTTATATCCACGTGATTCAGTGACACTGACTTATATAAATCTGAAAGGTTTAGTAATTTGGGAGAAAAAAGGTGGAATAGGGGCCGGTGCTGTGGCACAGCGGGTTGATGCCCTGGCCTGAAGTGCCAGCATCCCATATGGGCACTGGTTCCAGTCCCAGCTGCTCCTCTCCCAGTCCAGCTCTCTGCTATGGCCTGGGAAAGCAGAAGATGGCCCAAGTCCTTCATACACTGCACCCGCGTGGGAGACCCGGGGGAAGCCCCTGGCTCCTGGCTTTGGATTGGCGCAGCTCTGGCCGTTGCAGCCATCTGGGGAGTGAACTAGTGGATGGGAGACCTCTCTCTCTGTATGTACCTCTCTCTGTAACTCTTTCAAATAAATAAAATAAATCTTTAAAAAAAAGAAAAAAAAGGTGGACTAAAGATAATTCCTACCTTGGAGGTCTCACTCCAGTTCTTCTCCTGATATCTGTATCTCAGAATTCCTCAGAGGTGACTAAGGAAGCTGGAGAGGGACATAAAAGCACATGGGAAGTTCCTTCACTGAAGAGATAACTAAGGCCAGCTGCTGGGATTTTCACTCTGCTGATGCTGTTTAATCTAGACAAATTAATAGCTATTTATACTTAGATATAAAATGCCAATGTTGTAGTTTAAAAGAATCAAGTGAAATTTTATACACCTGATTTCTCAGAGTGTTGCTTTCCTGGAAGATGACATCATTTCTGGCATCAAGGGTCTTGTTTAGGAATCACAAACCAGAGTGACATTACTTGCAAATCCATCCACTGATTGGCCATGAGTTTCAGCTGCTCCCATAATGGTGCCTCTCATCTTCTTCACCTGATTAATTCATAGTTTTCAGTCCATACTGCACTCAAGAATCGCATGAGAGTGCTCCTAAAAATATAATTTATATACAAACCACCTACTTACCCTGTTAAATATTAATTTTTATTCAGTAGACCCAGTGTGGGGCCTAACATTCTATATTTTAAGAGTTCAAATTTACATTTGGTGATGCTAACTCTGCTGCTCTGTGGACCATATTTTAAGTTGTAAGATCATACATTTCAAAAATACAAATTTCTACACTATCCTTCAATAAATGTAAAATTGGAATTTCTAGGAGGCAGCCTATCCAAAGTATTTTAAAGCTTCTTGAGTAAATTTAAATATACAGCTAAGGGTGAAGAACATCTGTATCAAATGCCTACCTCACTGAAATGTCATTATGTTGAAATGACAGGCTCTTGTTAGACTACATGCACAGTAAATAATATGAATATTTTAATTTTAAAGATTGTAACTGGTGAACATTAATCAACATGTATCTACAGTGCAACACAGTCTCAGATAGCAGAGACAGAGAAAAGCGATGTTATCACACCTAAAGAACTATTCAGCAGAGCATCATACAAGTTGGGAAACAATATGGCCCAGGTTGGAAAGACACTAGGGCACCAGCTAATTCACCCTCCTGCCCAGCTTACCCAGGGCGTCTGAAGGAGACTCCAGGGCCCTGACCCGAGATCCTGCTGCCCTTTATTCATTACAGCCCCTGTAGTCATTACCTGTGTCTGCACCACCTCTCCTTACATCTTTCCTTCTATCGGTCTCTGGGCCCAAAGGGCCTGCATCCCAAAGGAGCACAGATCCTGCAGGAACTCATTAAAGACCAAGTAATTTTCCCAGACCTCTCTAGTCCTGAAGTGGTGACTGATTGCAGTTACTAATCACATCTGACTGTACTTTGTTGGGGCGGGAGGGTGAGGATGGAGAGAAGCTCACCATGGATGTTTAACCGTTTCCTGTGTCAGAAATGAATAATAGTCCTGCGCAGCTGGACCACATTTTGGGAGGTGAAGAAGAATGGTTGGAGAAGCCGTAAAAGAAATAATAAACCAGACTGTCAATCTCTAAATAGGTGTATGAAAGTTTAGGCTTTATCCTGTGGTAACAAGAAGCCATCAGAAGAATCTGATAGAATACCACCATGAAAGAGATGTTCTGCATATTTTCCATGGGTGACAATCTCTCACTAAAACCTAATTCCCCATAAACATACCCCAAGGGAGAAATAAATCTATCACTAATAAGGATCACACTTCTATGATCCAACCACATGCAGATACATAGAAAGAACAAGAGTAAGAACTCTCCCAGATCACAGTTAATTCTTCCTGAGGCTAAAACAGAAATCAAAATAGCTCCTCGTGGCTCTATGAAAAACTTATTAGCAGAAAACTGCCATCATCCCAACTATTCTCCATATAAGATTATCTCCTGGTGCCCCTCTTTTCTTACCCTGCAACTGATAATGAGACTATCAATATTTTTAAATTTTATTTATTTATTTGAGATGCATATAAAGACAAAGACAAAGACAGACACAAAGAGCTCCCATGCATAGGTTCAGTCTCCAAATGCCCATAATTGTCAGGATTGAACCAAAGTCAGGAATCAGGAACTCAATCCAGGTCTCCTATATGGAGGAGGGCAGAGACCCCACTACTTGTGCCATTACCTGCTACCACCCAGGGTGCACATTAGCAGAAAACTGCAATCAACAGCAGAGCTGGAACCCCAACGCAGGCACTCGGATTATGAAATCATGGTGTGCCACTGGGGTCTTAACTACTAGGTCAAATGGGGCCCCTAGAGTTCACACTTGTAACTACTTCCACACCTGTTACATGTTCCCTTTCTCATCATTCCAGCTAGATTTAACCATTATTCCTTGGGAATCCAAATCGTCATTGTTATGACTTTTATTGGATTGCAGTAAGTTTTCCATCAACTAAAAGCTCTCCTAGGAGCCAGCATTGTGGCACAGCAGGTTAAGTCACAGCTTATGATGCTGCCATCCCATATTGGAGTGCTGATCTGAGACCCAGCTGCTCTGCTTCCAAATCAGCTCCATGTTAATGTACCTGGGAAGGTAGTAGATGACGGCCCAAATACTTGGGCTCTTCCGCTCACATGGGAGACCCAGATAGACTTCCAAGTTCCTGACTTCAACCTGGCCCCGCCCCTGCTAATGTGGCCATTTGGGGATTGAACCAGTAGATAGAAAAACTCTTTCTCTCCCTCTCATTCTGCCTCTCACATAAATAAATACTTTTTAAAAAAATAACCTCCTGAAATGAGTTGGGTTTCAACTCAAGATGGCGGAATAGGGAGGGAGCACACTGATAATCCAGGAAAAAATATTTTAATAAAAGTGGAGATACTGTAGTTTCACACTTGTAACTCCTTCCACACCTGTTACATGTTCCCTTGCTCATCATTCCAGCTAGAATAGTTAGGGGAAAAAACTGAAGAGGAAACTCTTCCAGAACTAGTGGGACATGGTGAACCTACATGGAGGGCACGGGCACCCATGGCTTGGGACCCTAGCCGCTGAGTCTATGCACCAGCACTGGAAAGGGAGGTGAGGTGAAACCTCAGTAGCCTGAGACACTGGTGGGGAAGTGGCAGGAAGAGCCTAGAGGGAACAAGGCTTGAAGCCCCGTGGGGGAAAGTTCACCAGGCTAACTAGAGGAGAAAAATAATTAAAAAAAAGGGGGGGGGGGACCGGTACGGACATGATTCTCTCCACTCACCTTAAAAAGGCAAGCAAGACAAAGAGCAGGTGCCATTTTGGACACACGTAAAAGCTGTGCCAACTCAGGGCTGCGCCCACCCTCAACCAAGCAGAAAAACCTGACACTGGGGAGGAGAAATAACAGGAGGTTAGGACCTAGTGAATGTGTGGAGCTTATGAACTGAGACTGTGAAAAAAAAACTGAGGGTGTTTGAGAGAACTCACAGAGTGCCTGAGATGTGAGTACTCTTGGGAGAAACCACAAACTCATAACCTTGGCAACCCGGTGGGAGATTGCAGGGGAATCTGAGCTTACACTGAGGACTGAACAGATCTTTGTGTGGTCCTTGGGACAGAGCAGTCGAATATTATACCCACAGGGGCCAGAGCTCAGACAATGACTGCCTTCAATTCTACTCAGCTGTGTGGAATTATTTCCCTTCTGAAGAGAGAGAGAGAGAGAGAGAGAGAGAGGGAGGGAGGGAGGGAGGGAGAAATTTACCACGCCTAACCTGGGTGTGTCACCTTTGGCACACTCTTAACCCTGAAGAACCAAACAGAGCTCTCAGGCCACACCCTTCACAAGCCTCTTAAGATCCATCAAAAGCAGACAGTCCACTTAATCTAGAGCCATAGTATAATGAGAAAAAACACCACAGCAAAAAAAGAAGAAGAAACCAAAGAATATCTCCACAATGCCAAGCAACAAATGCAAAAATTGAGGAAACAAGAACAAGGAAGACATTATGATGCCCCCAAATGAACAAGACATTCCAATTCAAGATTATGAAGATGATGAGATAGAAGAAATGCAAGATATGGATTTCAGAAACTTTATGATAAGAACATTTAGAAGTTCTCAAAAACAAATTCTTGAATTACAGAAATCCTTACTGGACAGGATAGAAAATCTCTCTCATGAAAATGAAATCTTAAAGAGGAATCAAAATGAAATGAAGAAACTAGTAGAACATGAAACTGTGAAAATGAAGAGAAATCAAAATGAACTGAAGAATTCAATAGATCAAATGACAAACTCATTAGAGTCTTAAAAACAGAATCAGTGAAGCAGAAGAGAGAATATCGGACTTAGAAGACAGAGCACAGGCAAGTATACAGTCAAACCAAAGAAAAGAAGAGGAAATTAGAAATCTAAAAAATATTGTTGGGAATCTACAGGATACTATTAAAAAAAACCAACATTCGGGTTCTAGGAGTTCCTAGGCTTGGAGAGAGAGAAAGGATTAGAAGGCCTTTTTAGTGAGATACTAGCAGGAAACTTCCCGGGTTTGGAGAAAGACAGAGACATCCAAGTACAGGAAGCTCATAGACCCGTAATAAACATGACCAAAAGAGATCCTCACCATGATACATTGTAATCAAACTCACCACAGTGAAACATAAAGAAAAGATCATAAAATGTGCAAGAGAGAAACGTCAGATTACTCTCAGAGGATCTCTAATTACACTCACAGCACACTTCTCATCAGAAACCCTATAGGCTAGGAGGGAATGGCGAGATGCAGCCCAGGTATTAAGAGAAAAAAACTGCCGCCCAGAATATTATATCCTGCAAAGCTCTCATTTGTGAATGAAGGTGAAATAAAGACCTTTCATAGCAAACAGAAATTGAAAGAATTTGTTGCTACTTGTCTAGCCCTGCAAAAGATCCTTAGAGATGTGTTACACACAGGAACACAGAAACATGGCCATCAATATGAAAGAAGGTAAAGAAAGAAAACCTCTTAGTAAAAGATCACAGGAAGCTCAAAGCATATATTAGAAAAATCTTTGGGGAAAATGGCAGGGCAAAGTTACTACTTATCAACAGTCACATTGAATGTTAATGGCCATAACTCTCCAGTTAAAGACACAGACTGGCTGAATGGATTAAGGAACAAAACCCATCTATTTGCTGCTTACAAGAAACACATCTTTCCAACAAAGATGCATGCAGACTGAAAGTGAAAGGCTGGAAAAAGATATGCCATGCCAACAGAAACCAAAAAAAAAAAAAAAAAAAAAAAGCTGGCATAGCCATATTAATATCAGACAAAATAAACTTTAACACAAAAACTGTTAAGAGAGACAAAGGGAGGCACTATATAATGATTAAGGGATCAATTCAACTGTAACTATTATAAATGTAACTGTTATAAATATATATGCACCTAATTTCAGGGCACTGGTTTATTTAAAAGATATGTTAAGGGACTTAAAGAGAGACTTAGACTCCAATACAATAGTACTGGAGGACTTCAATACCCCACTCTCAGAAACAGACAGATCAACCGGACAGAAGATCAACAAGGAAACAGCATATTTAAACAACTCTATAGCCCAAAAGGATGTAATACATATCTACAGAACTTTAAATACTACACTTAAAGAATTTACATTCTTCTCAGCAGTGCATGGAACCAACTCTAGGATTGACCACGTACTAGGCCATAAAGCAAGTCTCAGCAAATTCAAAAGAATTAGAATCATACGATGCAGCTTCTCAGACCACAGTGGAATGAAGTTGGAAATCAGCAACTCAGGAATCCCTAGAGCATATGCAAACACATGGAGATTGAACAACATGCTCCTGAGTGAACACACTGGGTCATAGAAGAAATCAAAAGAGAAATCAAAAAATTTCTGGAAGTAATTGAGGATAACAGCACAACATATCAAAACTTATGTGATACAACAAAAGCAGTGTTAAGAGGAAAGTTTATAGCAATAGGTGCCTACATCAAGAAATTGGAAAGGCACCAAATAACTAAGCTTTCAATGCATCTCAAGGATCTAGAAAAACTACAGCAAACCAGACCCAAAACTAGTAAGAGAAGAGAAATAATTAAAATCAGAGAAGAAATCAACAGGATTGAATCCAAAAAAAAAAAAAATTACAAAAGATCACTCAAAGGAAGAGCTGGTTTTTTTTTTTTTGAAAAAATAAACAAAATTGACACACCACTGGCCCAACTAACAAAAAAAGAAAAGACCCAAATCAATAAAATCAGAGATGAAAAAGGAAATGTAACAACAGACACCACAGAAATAAAAAGAATCATCAGAAATTACTATAAGGACTTGTATGCCAGCAAACAGGGAAATCTGTCAGAAATGGATAGATTCCTGGACACATGCAACCTACCTAAATTGAACCAAGAAGACACAGAAGTCCTAAACAGACCCATAATTGAGACAGAAATTGAAAGAGTAGAAAAGGCCCTCCCAACAAAGAAAAGGAACAGATGGATTCACTGCTGAATTCTTCCAGATATTTGAAGAAGAATTAACTCCAATTCTTCTCAAACTATTCAGAACAATCAAAAAGAGGGAATCCTCCCAAATTGTTTCTATGAAGCCAGCATCACCTTAATTCCTAAGCTGAAAAAAGATGCAGCATTGAAAGAGAATTACAGAGCAATATCCCAGATGAACATAGATGCAAAAATCCTCAAAAAAATCTGGCTAAAAGAAAGCAACAACACATCAGAAAGATCATCCACCCAGACCCAGAGGGATTTATCCCTGGTATGCAGGGATGGTTCAATGTTTGCAAATCAATCAATGTGATACACCACATTAACAAACTGCAGAAGAAAAACCATATGATTATCTGAACAGATGCAGAGAAAGCATTTGATAAAATACAACACCCTTTCATGATAAAACTCTAAGCAAATTAGGTATAGAAGGAACATTCCTCAACACAATCAAAGCAATTTATGAAAAACCCACGGCCAGCATCCTATTGAATGGGGAAAAGTTGGAAGCATTTCCACTGAGATCTGGTCCCAGACAGGGATGCCACTCTCACCACTGCTATTCAATATAGTTCTGGAAGTTTTAGCCAGAGCCATTAGGCAAGAAAAAGAAATTAAAGGGATACAAATTGGGAAAGAAGAAGTCAAACTATCCCTCTTGCAATGATACGATTCTTTATTTAGGGGATCCAGTGAACTCTACTATGAGACTATTGGAACTCATAGAAGAGTTTGGCAAAGTAGCAGGAATAAAATCAATGCACAAAAATCAACAGCCTTTGTATACACAGGCAATGCCATGACTGAGAAAGAACTTCTAAGATCAACCCCATTCACAATAGCCAGAAAAACAATGAAATACCTTGGAATAAACTTAACCAAGGATGTCAAAGATCTCTATGATGAGAATTACAAAATCTTAAAGAAACAGAAGAGGATACCAAAAAATGGAAGAATCTTCCATGCTCATGGATTGGAAGAATCAATATCATCAAAAAGTCCATTCTCACAAAAGCAATTTATAGACTCTATGCGATACCAATCAAAATACCAAAGATATTCTTCTCAGATCTGGAAAAAATGATGCTAAAATTCAAATGGAGGCACAGGAGACTACGAATAGCTAGAGCAATCTTGTACAACAAAAACAAGCTGGAGGCACCACAATACCAGATTTCAGGACATACTACAAGGCTTTTATAATCAAAACAGCATGGTACTGGTACAGAAACAGATGGATGGACCAATGGAACAGAATAGAAACACCAGAAATCAATCCAAACATCTATAGCCAACTTATATTTGATCAGGATCTAAAACCAATTCCTGGAGCAAGGACAGTCTATTCAATAAATGGTGCTGGGAAAACTGGATTTCCACGTGCAGAAGCATGAAGCAAGACCCCTACCTTTCACCTTACACAAAAATCCACTCAACATGGATTAAAGACTTAAATCTATGACCCGACACCATCAAATTATTAGAGAACATTGGAGAAACCCTGCAAGATATAGGCACAGGCAAAGACTTCTTGGAAAAGACCCTGGAGGCGCAGGCAGTCAAAGCCAGAATTAACAATTGGGATTACATCAAATTGAGAAGTTTCTGTACTTCAAAAGAAACAGTCAGGAAAGTGAAGAGGCAACTGACAGAATGGGAAAAAATATTTGCAAACTATGCAACAGATAAAGGGTTGATAGCCAGAATCTACAAAGAGATCAAGAAACTCCACAACAACAAAACAAACAACCCACTTAAGAGATGGGCCAAGGACCTCAACAGACATTTTTTCAAAGGAGGAAATCCAAATGGCCAACAGACACATGAAAAAATGTTCAGGATCACTAGCAATCAGGGAAATGTAAATCAAAACCACAGTGAGGTTTCACCTCACCCTGGTTAGAATGGCTCACATTCAGAAATCTACCAACAACAGATGGGAATGCAAACTGGTAAAGCCACTATGGAAATCAGTCTGGAGATTCCTCAGAAACCTGAATAAACCCTACCATACAACCAAGCCATCCCACTCCTTGGAATTTACCCAAAGGAAATTAAATTGGCAAACATAAAAGCTGTCTGCACCTTAATGTTTATTGCAGCTCAATTCACAATAGCTAAGACCTGGAATCAACCTAAATGCCATCAACAGTAGACTGGATGAAGAAATTATGGGACATGTAGTTTATAGAATACTATACAGCAGTTAAAAAAAATGAAATCTGGTCATTTGCAACAAAATGGAAGAATCTGGAAAACATCATGCTGAGTAAAATAAGCTAGTCCCAAAGGGACAAATATCATATGTTCTCCCTGATCGGTGACAGCTAACTGAGCACCAAAAAGGAAACTTGTTGAAGTGAAATGGACACTATGAGAAACAATGAGTTGATCAGCCCTTGTCCTGACTGTTGATGAACAACTTAATACTTTATCCCTTTTAGTATTTTTTGATCTGCTTAACATTATTGGTTGAACTCTTTAATTAACACACAGTTATTCTTAGGTGTTTAAATTTAACTGAAAAGTAATCCCTATTAAATATAAGAGTGGGAATAAGAGAGGGAGGAGGTGTACAATTTGGGACATGCTCAATCGGACTTGCCCCAAACGGTAGAGTTAGAAATGTGTCAGAGGATTCCAATTCAATCCCATCAAGGTGGCATGTACCAAAGCCATCTCACTAGTCAAAGTGATCAATTTCAGTTCACAAGTGATCATGATGAGAAGTTTAAGCGTCAAAGGGATCACATAAACAAGACTAGTGTCTGCTAATACTAACTGACAGAATTAAAAAGGAGAGAACGATCCAACATGGTAAGTGGGATACACAGCAGACTCATAGAATGGCAGATGTCCTAAACAGCATCTGGCCTCAGAATCAGCCCTTAAGTCATTCGGATCAGGCTGAAGATCCCATGAGAGTATTTTAGGCATAGAAAGCCAAGACACTCTGGGGAAAAAAAAAAAACTAAATGAAAGATCTCTGCGAGTGAGATCCCAGTGGAAAGAATGGGCCATCAAAGAAGGAGGCACCTTTCTCTGAAGGGAGGAGAGAACTTCCACTTTGAATATGGCTTTGTCTAAATAAGATCTGAGTTGGCGAACTCAAAAGGCTTCCATAGCCTTGGCAACTCATGACAAGAGCCTAGGGTGATTACTGACGCCATAAACAAGAGTGTCAATTTGTTAAGTCAACAACAGGAGTCACTGTGCACTTATTCCCCATGTAGGATCTCTGTCCTTAATGTGTTGTACAATCTGAATTAATGCTATAACTAGTACTCAAACAATACTTTACACTTTGTGTTTCTGTGTGGGTTCAAACTGTTGAAATCTTTACTTAGTATATATGAAATTGATCTTCTGTATATAAAGATAATTGAAAATGAATCTTGATGTGAATGGAATGGGAGAGGGAGCGGGAGATGGGAGGGTTGCGGGTGAGAGGGAAGTATTGGGGGGGGGGGGAGTCACTGTAATCCAAAAGCTGTACTTTGGAAGTTTATATTGATTAAATAGAAGTTAAAAAATAAAAAATAACCTCCTGAATATCATAGTTTTTCCTTTCCTTATTGTGTAGAGAAACACAATTTTCCATTGTTAACTGGGATTGAATGACCTCAAGCAATACAGCAATTCCTGTGTTTGTTGATTCAGTGACAGAAGAATACCAAATTGCTAATTGGTAGACTTTACTTCCAGTAGATTGGAACCATTGAAGCGTTCTTGGTAGAAGCATTCCTTCCTTGGGGATTGTGTCAGACACTTCTGGTACTACTTCAGATTCTCGCAGCTATCATATCTTATTCCAGACACAGCTGTAGTAACCAGCTCTGCACAAACATCAACCAGCTTCATGGAGATACAGCCTGAAAGCATTACCTCAGGACTACTCCACCTGCTTCTTGTCCTACTATAGGATTCCTCCGAGTCCATGGAGTGATTTATCATGGAAAATCAGCTTGATGCTTATACATTCACAATCTAACAGTGTAGAGAAATCAATGCCCTATGGGTCAACCCTACAAAACGGGTGCTGGGAGAGCTAACAGATTTATGCCTTAGTCACTCTTTGTGGTGGCCAACTTAAGCATCCTTGTTCAGGCCTCTCTTAATCCCTATTTAACACCCCTCCATACCTTCCACTGCATGAGATAAAATTCTCAAATATAACTCCTCACACATAAAATGTTGTCTCAGTCTCTATTTTTTACACAACTCAGGCTGACAGAAAGTAATCTCTCGGCCGGCGCCGCGGCTCACTAGGCTAATCCTCCGCCTAGCGGCGCCGGCAGACCGGGTTCTAGTCCCGGTTGGGGCGCCGGATTCTGTCCCGGTTGCCCCTCTTCCAGGCCAGCTCTCTGCTGTGGCCAGGGAGTGCAGTGGAGGATGGCCCAGGTGCTTGGGCCCTGCACCCCATGGGAGACCAGGAAAAGCACCTGGCTCCTGGCTCCTGCCATCGGATCAGCGCGGTGCGCCGGCCGCAGCGCGCCGGCCGCGGCGGCCATTGGAGGGTGAACCAACGGCAAAAGGAAGACCTTTCTCTCTGTCTCTCTCTCTCACTGTCCACTCTGCCTGTCAAAAAAAAAAAAAAAAAAAAAAAAGAAAGTAATCTCTCTAAACCAGCAGAGCCCAAAATTGGAGGAGGGGTCCTAAGAGACTGTTATTTGTTCTAATAATAATAATGAAAGAAGGCTGTCCTACTCCCACCTCTTGATTCCCAGGGTTGTGAATCACAGCTATGGGACAAATATAATCATGTATGGGTTTCTGGTTCAAAATACATATCATATTCTATACACTAATTTTTGTAAGTTTATTTACTGATTTATTTTAGCACTTTCTCTTTTTTAAAGATTTATTTATTTTTATTTGAAAGACAGATTATTTTTAGCACTTTCAACAATGGCACATAGTAGAGCATCAATGAATATTTGAATTAAAGGAACTGCATAAACTAGCAGATCCAGAACAATGCACAATAGCAGTACCAATAATGGGCATACTTGACATGCTGCTGATGGTAGGAATGTCTGTGGTACTTCCCCCAAAGCTGGTTTGGGCGATGATTCCAATGTATATTATCCCATATTAAAGAAACATCTATAACTACTATTATAGAATGTTTTTATCTGAAATGGCTGTTGAATATTAGCAAATATTCCATTTTAATACAAACAAAATTATTTTTCAGAAATTATTTCTATATTTAAAAGGTTTTAAATATTTTATTTTGTTTTTAACAAACACACAGTAACAGCACACGCCTCTAGGGTACAATGAAACATTCTAATACATTTATGAGTACACAATGTATATAAATCGAGACAATCAACAGCTCCATCTCCCATTACTGTCCCATGTCACAGCATTTGAACTCCTCTATTCCAGCCATGTCACTGTAAACTACAGACCACATGCTGTAGACCACTGTAGAGCACCAATAATGTATTCTTTATTTATTGCTGTATTTTGGTATCCATTATCCAACCTCCCTCTCCTTCTATACTTCTACTTTCCAGTCTCTAGTAATCAACATAACACCTGAATGTACCCAAGTCTGATATCAGAAGCCATGCAGGCTTGCTTAGTACTTGCATGGGAGGATGTAAGTATTTTAACTCAGCAAATAAAATATACAAATGCAGTAGAGATAAAACCACGGAGATGGTAAATTTAACAGAAAATACCTCAATACCTCAATTTAGTGCATAGCATGAATTTCCCTTATCACTATCTAAATTTCATTCATTACTTTAGTACAATACCTCATCTCAGCATCTACAATTTTAACAAATGCTTGGAAAGTTTTTTGTTCAGAAACAGATGCCGGTCTGACAGAAACACATTTGAAAATGTTGTTCTTCTGGTCATAGTTGCCAACACATCTATGGACTTGGCCTCTAATCAGTCTTGGAAGTTCACGATCCTGTTTGTACAATATGAAAAAAATCATCAAAATTTCAAATTTCTGAGTCAGGACCCCACTGCTGACAAGACTACAGTATCAGACATATATGGGAGTCCTATCACAGGACAGACCCTTACTTGGGTAGGGCATAGCTTCTTAGAAGACTAAATATAATGGCACACTATTTTATAGACTGCCAGAATTGTACTTCCAGTAGATGGCAGAAGAGGTGGGTCTGGTCAACTCTCCAGGTGAGAACAACTAGCTGGATAAATAGATTGCAGGGGCCGGCACTGTGGCGCAGTGGGTTAATGCCATGGCCTGAAGCGCCAGCATCCATATGGGTGCCGGTTCTAGTCCCAGCTGCTCCTCTTCCAACCCAGCTCTCTGCTATGGCCTGGGAAAGCAGTAGAAGATGGCCCATGCACCCGCGTGGGAAACCTGGAAAAAGCTCCTGGCGCCTGGCTTTGGATCGGCACAGCTCCAGCCATTGCGGCCATCTGGGGAGTGAACCATCAGAAGGAAGACCTCTCCCTCTCTCTCTACCTCTCCTCTCTGTGTAACTCTTTCAAATAAATAAATAAATCTTTAAAAAAAGAAATAGCTCACTAAAAGTCTCCTTGTATGCATCAGGGACATATCAAGGCAGTAAGGAATTAGAGACCTCATCTGGGAGAGTATCAGTCAAGGATGGGCCTGAGCATGGGGATGTTTTCGCATTCAGATATCTGCCAACTACAGAAAGGCAGCTGAGAGTCTGAGAAACTGAGTAGAGCTTTTGATAGACTCATTGATCCAGGAGAACAAAAATAGAATAGAATCTGAGGCCCCTAAGAAAAAAAGATTTGAGAACCCATTCCCACCTCTCCCCAGTCTTAGTGTTGGAACCCAAAAAGGCTATGCCTTTAATGGAATTAGCAAACCAGAAAAAGAACAACAATATCCAAATCTCCTCAAATCCTGAATACAATTAAAGCATTCTGAAATGGTTTTCACTCAAAGGTCATAGAAAGCACCAATTATAAGAAGAAAGACTAGTATTGATAAAATGATTATATTAAAATTAAAATGTTCTGTTTATCAAAATCTACCATTAACAGGGAAAAGCAAATCATGGATCATGATAAAACATTTAAAATACACAAAACAAAGAATTTGTACCTAGAGTAGTTTTTTAAACCTCTATAAATCAATAATAAAGAGACAAATAATTCCACATGTAAATAGTACCTAAGTGGCCAGTAAACATATGAAATGGGGGCCAGTATTATGGCACAGTAAAGCCACTGCCTATGATGCTGGCATATCATATAGGTGCCAGTTGGAGTCCAAGCTGCTCCACTTCCCATCCAGCTTCCTTCTAATGACCTGGGAAAAAGCAGTGGAAGATGGCCCAAGTGTTTAGATCCCTGCCAACAATGTGTGAGACCCAGATGAAACTTCTGGCTCCTAGCTTTGGCCTGACCCAGCCCTGGCCTTTGTGGTCATCTGGGGAGTGAATAAGCAGGTGTCTGTCTCTCTCTCTCTCTCTCTCTCTCTCTCTCAAATAAATATACAAAATATTTAAAATCAAAGAAACAAACAAAAATATGAAGCAGTGATCACCCTCATCAGTAACCATGAGAATCATGCAGAATTGAAATAACATTAAACTTACCCACCAGGATGACTAAACACTGACATTACTACATGTTGATAAGGATGCAAAGAAATCACAACCCTTGTATACTGCTTGTGAGTGTATAAATTGAAACAACCTCTAGAAAAGATTCTTCAGCAGTAACTACTGTAATCAGAATATATAACCATCTGTAGTCCAGCTAGTTTACTTCTAGGTATATTCCAAACACAAATGCATGTCTATACAGAAGATATATATTCAAGAATGCTCATTAAAAAATAAACAAAATTGATACAAATGGCTTCACTGCTGAATTCTACCAGACATATAAAGAAGAACTAATTGCAATTCTTAAGCTATTCAAAATAACTAGAAGGAATGAATCCTCTCAAACTCCTTCTATGAAGCCAGTATAACCCTAATTCCTAAACCAGAAAAAGAAACAACAGAGAAAGAGAACTACAGCCCAATCTCCCTGATGAACATAGATGCAAAAATCCTCAACAAAATACTAGCCAACTGAATCCAACAACACATCGGAAAGATCATTAACCTGGACCTAGTAGGATTTATCCCTGGTAAGCAAGGATGGTTCAACATTTGCAAATCAATAAATTAATAAATACACCACATTAACAAACTGGAGAAAGAAACCATATGATTATTTCAGTAGATGAGAGAAAGTATTTGGTAAAATACAACATCCTTTCATAATAAAAACCTAAAACAAATTGGGTATAGAAGGAACATTCCTCAACACAATCAAGGCAAATCTATGACAAACCCACAGCCAGCATCTTACTGAAGATGGAAAAGTTGGAAGCATTCCCACTAAGATCCAGAATCAGACTAGGATGCCCACTCTCATCATTGCTATTGAATATAGTCCTGGAAGTTTTGGCTGGAGCTATTAGGCAAGAAAAATAAATCAAAGGATGCAAATTGGTAAGGAGGAAATAAAACTATCCCTATTTGCAGATAATATGATTCTCTACATAGGGGAACCAAAAGACTCCACTAAAAGACTACTGGAACTCATAAAAGAGTTCGGTAACATGACAGGATATAAAATTAACACAAAAAAATCAATAGCCTTTGTATATAATGAAGACAATGCCATGGCTGAGAAAGAACTGTTAAGATCAATCCCATTCACAATAGCTACAAAAGAATTAAATATACTGGAATAAATTTAACCAAGGAAGTCAAAGATTTCTATGTTGAAAATTTTAAAACATTAAAGAAAGAAGAGAAGAAGACATAAAAAATGGAAAAATCTTCCATGTTCATGGATTGGAAGAATTAATACCATCAAAATGTCTATACTACCAAAAGCAATTTACAGATTCAATGCGATCCCAACCAAAATACCAATGACATCTTTCTCAGATCTAGAAAAAATGCTAAAATTCATAGGGAAACACAGAGACCCCAAATAGCTAACACAATATCTTTTTTAAAGATTTAGTTATTTATTTATTTGAAAGGCAGAGTTACAGAGAGGCAGAGGCAGAGAGAGAAAGAGAGGTCTTCCATCCATTGGTTCACTCCCCAAATGACTGCAATGGCCAGAGCTGGTCCGATCTAAAGCCAGGAGCCAGGAGCTTCTCCCACACAGGTGCAGAAGCCCAAGCTTTCCCAGGCCATAGCAGAGAGCTGGATCAGATGTGGAGCATCTGGCACTCAAACTGGCACCCATATGGGATGACAGCACTGCAGGCAGCTAGACCACAGTGCCATCCCCACTAAAGCAATCTTAAATAACAAAAACAAAGCAGGAGGTATCACAATACCTGATTTTAAGACATATTACAAGGCATTTATAATCAAAACAGCTTGCTACTGGCAAAAAAAAAAAAAAGACATGTAGACCAATAGAACAGAGTAGAAACTCCAGAAATCAATCCATGCATCTACAACCAACTTATCTTTGACAAAGGAGCTAAAATCAATCCCTGGAGCCAGGACAGTCTCTTTAACAAATGATGCTGGCAAAACTAGATCTCTATGTGCAAAAGTTTGAAACAATACCTCTACTTAAACTTTACACAAAAATCCACTCAAAATTAATCAACGACCAAAATCTATGACCCAATACCATCAAATTACTAGAGAACACTGGGGAAACCCTGCAAAACACTGACTTAGGCAAAGAGTTCTTGGAAAAGATCCCAGAATCAATCAAAAGGCAATCAAAGCCAAAATTGACAAATAGGATTATATCAACCTGAGAAGCTTCTGCACTGTAAAAGAAACAGCAAAGTGGAGAGGCAACTGATAGAATAGGAGAAAATATTTGAAAACTATGAAACTGATAAAGGATTAATATCCAGATCTGTAAAGAACTCAAGAAACTTGGCCAGCACTGTGGCTCACTAGGCTAATCCTCCACCTGCAGCGCCAGCACACAGGATTCTAGTCCTGGTTGGGGTGCCAGATTCTGTCCCGGTTGCTCCTCTTCCAGTCCAGCTCTCTTCTGTGGCCCAGGAGTGCGGTGGAGTATGTCCCAGGTCCTTGGGCCCTGCACCCACGTGGGAGACCAGGAGGAAGCACCTGGCTCCTGGCTTTGGATCGCTGCAGCGTGCCGGCTGCAACACACCTGACGTAGCGGCCACTTGGGAGGTGAACCAATGGAAAAAGGAAGACCTCCCTCTCTCTCTCTCTCTCTCTCTCTCTCTCTCTCTCTCTAACTCTGCCTGTTTAAAAAAAAAAAAGAAAGAAAGAACTCAAGAAACTCAACAACAAGAAAACAATCTAGTTAAGAATTTTGCAAATGACTCTAACAGGCATTTTCAAATGGCCATTAGACACATGATCACTAGCTACCAGGGAAATGCAAATAAAAACCACAATGAGGTTTTACCTCACCCCAGTAAGAATGGCTCTCATACAGAATCAAAAACAATAAATACTGGTGAGGAGGTGGGGGGAAAAGGTACCCTAATGCACTGTTGGTGGCAACATAAACTAGTGCAGCCTTTGTGGAAGACAGTATGGAGATACCTCAGAAATATGAAAATAGATCTACAATATGATCCAGCAATCTCACTCCCGGGAATTTACCCAAACAAAATGAAAACAGCCGATGAAAGAGTTATCTGTACCCTACGTTCACTGCAGCTCAGTTCACAATAGGTAAGATATGGAATCAACCCAGATGTCCAATTAATGACTGGATACAGAAATTATGATACATACACATTGCCAAATACTACTCAGAAGTAAAAAAACAATCTTGTATTTTACAACAAAATGGATGCAATTAGAAACCATTATACTGAGTGAAATAAGCCAATCATTAAAAGACAAGTACCATGTGTTTCCTGATCTTTGGTAACTAATACAGTACCTAAAATATAATGTACAGAAATGAAATTGACATTTTGAGATTTGATCATTGTTTACAGCCTTTGTCCCTGCTATTGTGGAACAGTATTTTTCTCTTCATATTACTTGTTGAAGACTTTACTTACTGTAGGATTAATCTTATGAGTATAAAGTAAACTGAAAATAGTTCTTTATAAAAATTAAGAGTGGAAATAGGAGAAGGAGGAAGAAGGGTGGGAGCCTGGGTGGGAGAGAGAGTAGGGTATGAAATTATCAGTATGTTCCTAATTCTGCATATATGAAATACCTGAAATCTGTGTACATTAAATAAAATCTCAAAAAAAGAATGTTCATACAGCAGTATGCATAATAGCCAAAAATCTGAAAATAACCCAAATGTCCACCAACAATAAAATGAAATACTAAATTTTGGTACATTTATACAACAGCAAACATATCAATATAAATGAATGAATTATAGCTACATACACCAACACAGATGGATTCTATAAACATGTTGAGTGGAAGAAAGCAGACATTTAAAAATGCCATGTGATTCCATTTACATAAAGTTCAAAAGCAGGCAAAATTGGATTTCTGACACTAAGTCACAACAGTGGTTACTTTTAGGTAGAAGACAAGAGATAGTGAATGGGAGGAGGCACAAGAGGGGTCCAGGAATGATGGTGATGTTTTATTTCTTTTTTTTTTTTTTTTTTTTTTTTTTTTTTTGACAGGCAGAGTTAGACAGTGAGAGAGAGACAGAGAGAAAGGTCTTCCTTCTGTTGGTACATCCCCCAAATGGCTGCTACTGCCGGCTTGCTGCACCAATCCGAAGCCTGGAGCCAGGCGCTTCCTCCTGGTCTCCCATGGGGTGCAGGGCCCAAGCACTTGGGCCATCCTCCACTGCCTTCCCGGGCCACAGCAGAGAGCTGGACTGGAAGAGGAGCAACCGGGGACAGAACCCGGCACCCCAACTGGGACTAGAATCCGGGGTACTGGAGCCACAGGCAGAGGATTAGCCAAGTGAGCCGTGGCCCTGGCCAATGTTTTATTTCTTAACCTGGCAAGCGATCACTTATGAAACTTCATAGAGCTATGCAGTTACGTGCACTTTTTATATACATTACAGTTCAGTAACAAAGACTTTTTAAAACTTAGAGAAGACAATATACATTAAGATATAGAAATAAACATAATATTTACTGTTTTGATATCTACTATGTGTCCAGCACTGAACATTTGTTTTATCATCAATCTCTATTTTAATCTCTGAAAGCAGGTTAATCCCAATTCTACATATTTTTTTAAAATGAAGCTCAGATAGTTTAAGCAGCTTAGTTAGGTCATAAAGCTAGTTTATGCTGAAATAAACATTAGAATCCAAGTCTGTTTTCAGAATTGAGACAAATTTCAGACTTAAGGCCAATCTCTTTTACAAAGTATATAGCTCTCATAAGGACCCCAGCCTCCTTTTATCATTTCCAGTCTTCTTTGTCACCAAGACTCTTACTTACATCCCAACCTACTCCCTCCTTCACCAAATTTCAGAAATAGTATCCTACCCCTACTAACTATACACTTCAGTAATTATAAACTACTTGTGGTTCCCTGAATAGCTCAGGCTTCTTCTTCACTTTGTGTCTTGGCATATGCTATTCCCTTGCCACCTCTTCACCCCCTCCAAAACACAAAAGTTGGAGCAACTAAAGTTGACTCTTAAAAGTCCTTAAAGGCCGGCCCCGCGGCTCAATAGGCTAATCCTCCACCTAGCGGTGCCGGCACACCAGGTTCTAGTCCCAGTTGGGGCGCCGGATTCTGTCCCAGTTGCCCCTCTTCCAGGCCAGCTCTCTGCTGTGGCCAGGGAGTGCAGTGGAGGATGGCCCAAGTGCTTGGGCCCTGCACCCCATGGGAGACCAGGAGAAGCACCTGGCTCCTGCCTTCAGATCAGCACGGTGCGCTGACCACAGCGCACCGCCCACGGTGCCCATTGGAGGATGAACCAACGGCAAAGGAAGACCTTTCTCTCTGTCGCTCTCTCTCACTGTCCACTCTGCCTGTCAACAACAACAACAACAAAAAAGTTATAAAGACCTCAGTTACCACTTTTCTTTGAAAATCTTTCCCTGACCTGTCCAATCCTTCTGATCTGCTTCAATAGCACCCTGAATATATCTCTACCATATCATTTCCACAGTGTAACATTTTATACACCTTTCTAATTGAAATTATAAACTCTGAAAGAGCCATTAATCACTCATATTCCACTTTATACCCCTTGCACTCAGCAGTGTCTGACACACAGTAGATCCTTCACATTAGTTAACCAAATAAACAACTTTAACAACAGAACTAAAATGAAAAAAACATATTTAAAGTACTAATAAATTAACATAATTTCTATTGCAATGGAATTATATACTGTATTTTTATGTTTTGTTAGCATAAGCTTTGCAAATAACACTTTAAAATACTCACAATTTCGTAAAATATACAAGGCAGAGTATTTTTCCCATCTCTCATAAGAAAAGTCTTGGAATAATATGGACCAGGTGTAACAGCTGAATCTAGAACAGCTTAAGCAACATTGAAATAGGGGGAAAATCAATATTGGTAAAATGCAAACAAAATTTAGCAAACAGAAGTTGATGTTTAAATCACTGTTACCATACCAATTAATACAGCTCTATTTATAGAGTCATAAAGATTTAAAGTGTGAGTTGTTTTAGTGCACAAAAATTTTGAAATCCATGTATGATTTTTTTCATAACTCATTTTCTACATATTATGAAAAACTTTCATACAAAAAAATTTTTGCACCAAAATAAACTTGTTTTAATTTTTTCTGCATGAACTTTTTAAAGTACCTTTGTGTGTCAAGTTCTTATAACTGATAGTATCAGGCCCTCTAAAGTTTTTTCTTTAGAATTTGTTCTACAAGAATTAAATTCCCAAACCATCTCCTAACTTATAACAATAAACACTATTGCAAATAAGTATCATCATGTAATGAAAATGGTAAATCCAAATCAGAAGTTATATATTCTATCACAGTTCCCCAACTTAGTAACATTTGTGATTTTGAAAAAATTGGGGTTAATTTATTTTCATTGTACATTTTTAAAGTGTACAACACAATATTTTATATACATAGTGAAATTATTACTATAAATAGGCAAATTAACGTTATCTATCACCTTCCATACTTAGCTTCTTGTGTGTGGTAAGAGTGCTTAAGATCTATGATCTTAGAAAATTCTCAACATATAATCATGAATATTAACTATAGTCCTCCTGCAGCACATTAAATCTCTAGTCTTCTTCATCCTACATAACTGCAAATTTGTACCCTATGACCTGCATCCCCTCAAGTCTGCCCATTAAGCAAACTGCTTAACCTATTTCAAAGTTGTTGCTTTACCTGTGCAAACAGTAATCAATTTTTATCTCAAGAAATTATCAAAGGACAACATGACTAATTCCTTCAGTGACCTTCTACTGAGTACTGTAATGAATGCTTGTTATTTTGAGATCAGAATATATTTTCTTTATAAGGACCAGATATTTCTATAGGAAACTTCTCCTCTTCCACTGTTAGCCATAAAATTTGGATGGGATTTGTCTCTACCTTCAGACACAGGTACACCTATAACTACCTTAAGTCAATTGGCATTCCACTCCCCAGCAACAGTCAGTGAAGGGCATGTTAGTCAGTCAGAAATGATAGATGACAGATGATAGATAAATAATAATTTGTTAGTTTCTGAGAAAGAGCAACCAAAACAATCTTATTGAAGAATGTGACACCATGGCACAAGGATGCATGCTCTAGAGAACTTGATAATCAGTCAGAAGCTGCTGTAGACACTGTAGTGTGGAGCCTTAGGATGAAGCCAGCACTGTGAAAGCACAGAAACCATTTGTGCCATCTCCTAAGCAACTGGATTAAGCCTTTCCTGAATTCAGAGACTAGAAAAGTTTTCAGCTCTGTGGATAAATCCCTAACTTATTTAAGCAGCTGAAGTTGATTTTGTTAGTTGCAACTGAAAGGGACCTCCTACATAGTATGCATGGTTCTGGACACTAAAGTTGAATCAAATGTAGTCTCTACCTCTGGTGAGTATAGAGTCTAATCTGTTCATTGCTATTTATGTTGAGTATTGTGATATTTCAGACATTATTCTTCTGTAGTGAACCTGAACAAGTCACCAAAAGGAATTTTGGAGAGATGAATGGACGTAACATGTGCTTTTTAATGGGATAAGGTCACTTTTAATATTTCTGCTATGCAAATGAGGTAGGAACCAGAGGCATTCTTCAAATGAAGAAAAAGTCAACTGGGAAGTCCAACAGGGTTTACCAATTTTGAAACAAGATGTTCTAGCTCTGATAGAGATGGACATGAAATAGCTAACATGGTGTTACATGGCTACTGGGAATAACTAGATAAAATGAAAGCTAAGTCAAGCTTCAACACAGAGTAGAAAAAACTATACCAACCAGATTGGAAATAAGATTCAGGGAAAATAAGTAGGATTTGCAGAATGCCTGGAGAGTAGATGGGACTTTCAGAGGCCAGAGGCACAGAAACCTCCAAAAAGCCATAAAGGATAAATTAACAAAGTCAGCAGATTTTGAAAAAAAGGGTATTCTTTAGGGTTTAGAAACAGCTAGCAAACAAAAGGGCCAGGACAGAAATCCAGAGTCTAGAGAAGGTGCAGGCATTTAGCCAGCAGTTAAGATGCCTGCATCCCATATTAAAGTGTCTGGGTCCAATTCCAGTGAGTCCAGTGAAACTCACCTGGACTTTGGAACTACAGAACTTAAAAGTTTAAAAATGGTTGTTGTTTTCAGCTGCTAAGTTTCTGCTAATGTGTTATGCAGCAACAGAAAACTACTATGTGCTTTAGTCAAAGTCTGTATCTACTAAACCCAGTGTCACTTCATAAAACAATGTTTTCTTCTTGGTGGTAACCAAGAGAGAAATTAGAATTATTTTCATTCTCTGACAGAAATATGTAACTATATTAAATTATATTTATATCATATACATAAAAGTACTTCAAAAAGTTCACAAAATGGAATTAAAAGACAAGTTTAAACTATGGAAAGAAAAATATTTTGAATTTCTACTTATTACATGTTTATCTCTTCACTCTAAGGAAACAAAATTGCAACAACATTCTTTCAAACTCTCTCCATTTTCTTTTTTCTTTTTTTTTAATTGACAGTGAGAGAGAGACAGAGAGAGAAAGATCTTCCTTCCGTTGGTTCATCCCCCAAATGGCCACTATGGCTGGAGCTACACCGATCCGAAACCAGGAGCCAGGTGCTTCTCCTGGTCTCCCATGCGGGTGCAGGGCCCAAGGACCTGGGCCATCCTCCACTGCACTCCCTGGCCACAGCAGAGAGCTGGACTGGAAGAGGAGCAAGTGGGACTAGAACTAGAGCCCATATGGGATGCCAACACCGCAGGCGGAGGATTAACCAAGTGAGCCACTGCGCTGGCCCCTCTCCATTTTAAATACCAATTCAGAAAACAAATTAATTGTAAGGCATTTATTCTTATCTGTAAAAAAATTTCTTAAATGTTCTTTCAGAGTATTTAGAACATGATGTAATGTTTATATAAAATAACTACTGGATTACTGCAATATAGTATAAATAACAATAGATTGAGAAAGGAGGCTTGGATACCAGATCCATCTCTACTGCTAACCTGCTTTGTGATTTCAGACAATCTATTCATATTTTAATTATCTGTTCCATTTCCTTACCTAACTCAAAGGACTGGTTTAGATTACTTGCAAGAGTCTTTCCAGATATAACGTCATGAATTAAAACTACTACCATAAATAACCAAATACTTCATTCACACAAATCAATAACTGGCCCAGAAAATCCTAAAAAAAAAACCCACAATTTTCTTTTACAAAATTTCATTTTTCAAGATCCCCTAGATATTCTTTTTGACATTAAAAACTGTTTTCCAAATGGTGTGACTGAAATATTTCTGAAGTATGATACGTACCTAACAGTTCAAAAAGAAGTACAGCTTTCTGTGCATGTTCACGCCAATACTTCATGCTTTCAATAACCACAGAAAGAATTCTTAACGAATTATTTTTTTCCTTAAACTGCAGCTGAAATGAGGCTTCCTTTGAAAAAATAAAAATACAGGATTAGAAATTATTTTCTCTTTTTCATTATACTCTTTCACCTTCTGTATAAAGATCCTAGGTCCTCATAAAAGACAAATACATAAAATGTGTATAAAGAACTTGTCGAAGTTTTAATACAATTATTTCCTTAAATTAAAGCCATTATTAGTACACTATAAGAGGAGAAACTAGGATGTACTTGAAGACAGTCAAGAAGAGAATTATTTATTATATTCACTCATTTTTTTCATTTGTTGAATATTTCTAAATTATCAAGTGCCAGATCCTGTGATAAACTCAGATATGTAAAACAACTCCTTTCCCTAATGTGCTGACACTTTAAAAGGGGAACCAGACACATTCACTCATTTCGAAAGTATTTTTTAGGCAGCAAATATATGTCAATCACTAAGGAAATATCAGCAAACAAACAAGATATCTGCCCTCACAGATTTTAGTCTAGAGGCTGAATATTTTATTTTATGAATACCTCAGCAATTGATGCATTCTATTAATTCATACAAATCAATTTAAAAATTAAAAAAAAACGTGGAGGGTAAAAGGATAGAGGTTATTTTAAATGGGTTATTGAGGACTGACCAGTGTAAAGACCCTAAGATGAAAATATGCTTGGCATTTTTTAAGATCAACTAGGAATACTTGTGTAGTGTATTAAAATACTACTTTTCAAGAGTGTGAAAACACTTTTTTCATGAGAGTGAGGGCTATAAAGAACACTTGCTGGAACTTTTTTTTTTCCAAAATGCAACTACTTTCCCTTTTTCTCCCCCACCTAAAGTTCTATTATACCTCCTGTTACTAAGATGACTCTGTCCTATCATTCTTGTGTACAAGGAAATATAAGAAAATCACTGTGATACACACTATACAAGGCATATCTCCAAGAAAAAAAAAGAATTTTTTTCATATATATAGGCAGAACAAGCATAAGGTACGTAAGTGCCCAAAGATTAAAAAGACTAAGAAGGTGTCACTACTCCTAGGCTGAAAGAATAGAAGAAAAAATAAAATTACCAAACTCATGAAAGCTGGACTCATGGATGAGCTGTGTCATGCAGGGACACAGCCACTGCTCAACATATTTAAATATGGAGAAAATGGGGAAATCCGACCACCCCTTCCCACCCTTTGATGTCCTCCTAGTGACTCCCCTTGGCTGACCTCCAGCAGAAGTCAACAAATAATGAATCCTAAAACCATGCACTATTGTAGGATGATTCAACCTTCCAGAGCACAGACAAGAATATGTGAAGAATCCATAAGTTGAGGGAGATGTGGTGGAGGGGGACATTATTCACCCATTCCTCTCTGTAATACCTAGCACATGATATATAGAAGATGTTTACAAAGAACAGTTAAAGCATTGTGTGTAGTGAGGAAGTGACTAGTATGGGGAAGAATATAGATCAAAGGAGAGATGTATTAGAGTATATGCAATGTTTAGAAAATCATCTTGGGGCTGGCGCTGTGGCGCAGCAGGTTAATGCCCTGGCCTGAAGCGCTGGCATCCCATGTAGGCGCGGGTTCTAATCCTGGCTGCTGCTCTTCCGATCCAGCTTTCTGCTATGGCCTGGGAAAGCAGTAGAAAATGGCCCAAGTCCTTGGGCCCCTGCACCCATGTGGGAAACCTGGAAGAAGCTCCTGGTTCCTGGCTTCAGATCAGCACAGCTCCAGCCGTTGCGCCATCTGGGGAGTGAACCATTGGATGGAAGACCTCTCTCTCTCTCTCTGCCTCTCCTCTCTCTGTGTAACTCTGACTTTCAAATAAATAAATAAATCTTTTTAAAAAATCATCTTTTTTTTTTTTGACAGGCAGAGTGGACAGTGAGAGAGAGAGACAAGAGAGACAGAGAGAAAGGTCTTCCTTTGCCGTTGGTTCACCTTAAAGAGTCTGAAATGGCTACAGCATTGAATCAGAATTACTGAAATATGGAATAGAAGGCTAGAAAGTTTGAATAGGAAAAAATTATAAAGCAGAGGTTAACAAACTATGCCTTGCAGTCCAAATCTATCCCCCCCTTTTTTTTTTTTTTGCAAAATTTTATTGGAACACAGCCATGCCCATCCATTTATGTGTGTCTATGGCTGCTTCTAAGCTACAGCCACAAAGTTGAGCAGCAGAGCTGAGCAATCACAATAGAAACCATACAGCCTGTAAGGCCAAATATATTTATTATCTCTGCAGAATACATTTTCTGACTTCTGTAGAGAAATACTTAGGATGATATATGAACAGTCTGGATAATTTCTGCAGAAAAATGGGTCAATTGCCATAATTAGTAAAAAGTGAATATTGAAATGCAGTAGGAAAATTCTGAAAGAATTATTAAAAGGAACAACCATTCACACCCTCAAAGAAAATATTTTGCAAGCTAACATCCCATTCACTCCAATGGAACTGGCTATTTGTGCTAATCAAGTCAGGTATGCCATGGGATCAATTTCAAATATTCTTTCCTCTGTAACTTTCCAAATACTTATTTACTCCTATTTTCAAAGGTAAACAAGTCATTAAAACTTTTTACCTTTAGAGTAGTATTTTTTTCTGGAATATCATCCAACGTTTTTTTCTTAAATTGATTTTGCTGTAAATTAGGCTTAAATGCCTGAAATGCACTATTTTTGCCTAAACCTTTTATTGTTGAATCACATATTTTTGATGAATGCATTTGTCTGAGTTCTTGAGTTTCTCTGTGGTGAGGTAAGTTAGGATGTTCAGATATTTTTGATTGTTTCTGTTGTTGAGCTCCCAAACTCACTGCACAAGAATCCATTCCATCATTTGCCACTAGATTTGTTCTTTTACACTGAGACGTAGTATCATTTTTATTCCAAGCTTTTAAGCTGATATTTTTGTTGCCATCTCTGTAACTGTAATAGTAAAAACAAGTTATTTGATTCTATGTGCTTCTTCTTAATTAAAAACAATTCATGAAAGATTTCATTTACATCAAAATTTATAGGTTATAAACTACTTTGTCATTAGCTAGTTAGAAATTCCAAACACATTATCATAAATCTAGAATATATTACTATTTCTCTTTCCAGATGAGAATACTGAGCTCTTGTGGACATAATTTGCCCAAAGTCATATAGCAAGTTACTGACCAGTATAGAACCTAGAGAATGCTGGTCTCTCAACTCAGAGTCCAAAGCTATAAAGTATATTTTTAACTATACCAGCCTTCCTATAACTATGGGTTTCCTGAAGTAGTAAGACTTTGAAGACATTTGTATACTAGCATTTATTTTTAAATTGTCTACAAAAAGTTTTTAAATGAAACTGTAGTTTGTCAGTGATTTTAAATCAAAAGAAAAGAGAGTAAACAGTTCTTTCACCATGTAGCTTAAAAGCTCTACTCGTGAATCTGTTGCAGCATTTAATAGCTGCACTAATCTGAGTGATTACCAGCTAATCAGAACATTATGTTAATGAAGCCAAAATCAGAAGTATAATTTCTAAGCAGGTTAGTTAACAATTCAACAGAAAAAAAAACCAGTCCAAGTCACAAGTTCTTAATTCTGAATAATGTTCCTAAAGATATCACAAGCATTATAAGACAGCAATCAATATGACCCATTCCTTGTTTAAGAAAATAGTCCAAAAACTATCTAGGTTCATTAGTGATCAGGAGCAAATCTGGATTTTATGGAGTCTAAATTTTATATAATTGGGAAGTGCTGTTAAGTAAATTAGGTATGAAATTAAGGATGGAAATGAGAAAAGAAATAAAATTTTAAAAGTTATAAACACCACAAATATCACAATATCTAGAAAAAATTATTATTGCAATTATTAATTAATTGCCTGACATATCTCTACCAGTTTTTTCCTATATTGATCATATATCTCTTCATATGATCATCTCTTTAATCTTATAGTTTTTTTTTTTTTTATTTGACAGGTAGTTATAGACAGTGAGAGAGAGAGAGAGAAAGGTCTTCCTTCCGTTGGTTCACTCCCCAAATGACCACTACGGCCGGAACTTCGCCAATCCGAGGCTAGGAGCCAGGTGTTTCTTCCTAGTCTCCCATATGGGTGCAGGGGCCCAAGCACTTGGCCCATCCTCCACTGCCTTCCCGGGCCACAGCAGAGAGCTGGACTGGAAGAGGAGCAGCTGGGACTAGAACTGGTGCCCATATGGGATGCCAATGCCGCAGGCAGAGGATTAACCAAGTGAGCCACGGAACCGGTCCCTGTAGTTTTGTTTTCAACAGAGAAAATAGAAATACAACTTTGTCTTTCCTCTCTCATGGCTGTGTAAATTATTTTTATTATTTACAGTCTAGAAAAATTTCTTTCAGCTTCACAACTACTTACTGGTAATAGTACATTTGAAACTTTCCCTTACATTTTTGCTCAGAAGTACCCCTAGCTTGGGGAATAGTCTTTGAATAACTAAAGACTTTCATCTCACTCAATGTTCCCTACACACAGATGCCTTAGAAACCCATCCAGCTTAGCCAGTTCCTCTACAACCCAAACAGACCATGAAGCCCAAGTTGTAGTGGCTTCTGAACAGGATAGGCGACATTATCTCCCTCAGATACTTCTTTCTGGGGAAACGACAGGCCCAGATATTCACCAAAGACCCTAAGTGCAGGCTGTTGGTAGGACCAGATGTATGTAAAGGTTTAGGTAGACATCTTCAATCAAACCTGTAGCCCTAGGAGCATCATCAGGATACAGTGGGTGAGCCCAGGGGAATGCTACACTTTACAGGGCCTACACTCTGTTCAAATTGCTGCTTTCTTCTCTGGTCCATGGATAAAGCCATGATTTAGAAAGGGATAATGCAAACGAAGGCCCTGATACTTACATATCATTAGTTTACAGTAAATTCTCCTCTATCAATATTGGATCTCTAACAGGACTATACTCAATTATTTAGTTCAGAGCGATAGGAAAATAACAGCTCTGTTAGTTCCCACAAAATATCACCAGAAGTCAGTCAAAAATTGATATATAAGAACCATTTTATCAGAACATTTTCTAAAATTTATACTGCAACCTTTTATAATACCTATTGTCATAACATTAAGAAAATTAATTTATATAAAAATTGTGGAGCAGGATTTTGGTCTAGTGATTAAGTCACTGGTTAGTATATGTGTGTCTTATTGGAGTGCTAGGTTCCATACCTACCTCTAACTCCAGATTTCAGTATCCTGCTAATGCAGATTCTTGAAGGTAGTGGTGATGGCTCAAGTAATTGGTTTATGCCATCCATGTGGGAGACCTGGACAGAGCTACTAACTCCCAGATTCAGCCTAGCCCAGTTCTGACTACTGTGGGCATTTGGAAAATGAACCAGCAGGTGGGAGTGTGCCCTCCACCCCTTCTCCTCCTCCCCCTTCCCTCTCCCTCAAAGAAATAATTTTTAAAAAAATTATAAGACTCTGAAGACTGTTAGACATAATAAATTATGGGAAGAGTGAGACTAAAAAAGGCCATGGAGAAGAGTCAAAAAAATGGTATTTTCATTTTGTTTTCATTCTGGAAAAGCCAAAATCATTTAAAACAAGGGAAGCTATTGGAATGGAAAGCACACTGACATAAAAGGCAAGACAACATGGTAATTACAAGAGACAGATATTAAATTCTCTCTGTTTCATCAGATGCCCAGAAGAGAATGGAAACCTTTGGTTTAAGCTGAAGTTCTCAGAAATCACCAAGAAATGTAAAAGATCTCAATGTTACACATTACAAGAAACGTGAAGGAGAGTTCTTTAAATGGATGAAAATATGCTAAATAGCAATATGAGAGCATAAGTATGAAACTCATTGGAAAAGACAAATATATAGATAAAATAATACAGCAAAGTCCATATTTATAGGTAATGTATCTGGATTCAGAAGCACATAAAAATATTTAAAAAAATTTTTGTACTGAACATGCATACTTTTTGTCATTCTCTGAGCAATATAGTGTTAACTATTTACACAGCATTTACTTTGCATTAGGTATTTTAAGTTACCTAGAGATTATCTGAAGTATATAGGAAGATGTGCACAGGTTAAATGCAAATACTATAGTTAACTAATTTTAGAAATTTCCTAAATGTAAATCTCCTTAGTAGAGGAGGAGGAAATAAAGGAAAAAGAAATAAACAAAAAATATAAAGGAAATGCAAACAAGAGAATAGATGAGCAAATATAAATAAACTCACCTCCAACCACTCTGGTTTCCTTCAGAATCTGATTGAATAGATTTAGACACAGACTCTTGACTTCTCAGGGTGTGAGAAACAGAATGTGGTGCTTGCCTTTTGAGGAAATATTTCTTGTTAAATATTAATAGCCTGCTTTCAAATTGATAAATATAAAATATATACAGAAGAATAACATCAGTTGGTAACAGACACATATATATTTTTCCACGTACCCTGTGTTCCTTGTTTTCATTAAAGGAGCCAACTCTGGACTTGCAGCTTCCAAGGCCCAATCTCAAAGTAACACAGATCAAAGTAAGACATGTATATTTTTTAAAATAATCACTTCATACTTACTTAATTCCTCCAATGTGGAAGAAAACAAAATAATAATAGATTTAGAAGTATAATCAAGTGGGATGAAATTAGTAACACAAATATTGTTTTATATGAAGATATTTTAAAATTCTAATTGTATAATATCCTATTAACAATTTTTAAGCTTGCCCCAAAAATGTAAATGTATGTAACAAGTATATTTCAGGGCCTGAGCCACAGCTCAATAGGCTAATCCTCCGCCTGCGGCACCGGCACACCGGGTTCTAGTCCCGGTCAGGGTGCCGCATTCTGTCCCGGTTGCCCCTCTTCCAGGCCAGCTCTTTTCTGTGGCCCGGGAGTGCAGTAGAGGATGGCCCAAGTCCTTGGGTCCTGCACCCACATGGGAGACCAGGAGAAGCTCCTGGCTCCTGGCTTCGGATCAGCGCAGTGCGCCGGTCGCAGTGCACCAGCCGCGGCGGCCATTGGAGGGTAAACCAACGGCAAAAGGAAGACCTTTCTCTCTGTTTGTCTCTCTCTCTCACTGTCCACTCTGCCTGTCAAAAATAAAAAAAAAAAAAAAGTATATTTCAGAATTTCTGTCTGCCCAAACTTTCTTCCAGAAATAAAAGTAGCAGTAAACATTAAGACCCTCCCAACATTCAAAAACCTGAGTCAGGATTTTAGTGGCCTCACTTACAAGATGAGCTGTACCAGAGTCTTGCTGTCTCTAGGATTTAAGTCAAGAGACACAGAGGGCAGTTGACCAATGACCTCTGTAAACTAGAACCAAGAGTTGTATGGAGACTGCTAGCAATGGCAAGTTAGTTCATGTTGTGCTATCTGAAGCTTTAAGGAAGCAAACTAGATGAGAATATCTTAGACCATTTGTGATACCATAACAAAATACGGAAGACTGGGTAATTGATAAGTAATAAAAATTTACTTTTTTCATAGCTCTGGAAGCTGAGAAGTTCCAGATCAAGGCACCAATAGATTTAATGTCTGGTGAAGGCTTACTTAAGTTTCACAGATGGTGCATCTACCTGTGTCTTCACATAACCGAAGGAGCAAATAGTTTCCTTGTACCTCTTTTATAAATTCACTGATCTCATAATCACCTTCTATAGGTCCCATTTCTTAATATTAATACATTGGCAATGAATAATAATACATTGGTGGGAGCCAGCTCTGTGGTACAGTAGGTTAATCCTCCGCCTGTGGCACCAACATCCCATATCCCAGTTCTGGTCCAGGCTGCTCCTCTGATGATCCAGCTCTCTGCTGTGGCCTGGGAAAGCAGTAGAAGATGGCCCAAGCACTTGGGCCTCTGCACCCAGGTGGGAGACCCAAAGGAAGATCGTGGCTCCTGGCTTCAGATAGGCTTGGCTCTGGCCTTTGCAGCCATTTGGGAAGAGAACCAGCAGATGGAAGACATTTCTTTCTCTCTCCCTCTCACTGTCTGTAATTCTACCTCTCAAATAAATAAAATCTTTAAAAAATATATTAATACATTGACAATTAAGGTTCAATGTAGAAATTTTCAGATTATAGCAGAAAGCAGAGTCAAATGAAAAAGCCAAAATGCTGTAAGAAGAAAAAATGGCCAGGGCCAAACACCAGAAATTCCTGGGCTTCTTCCCTTCCAAATTCTTTTTTTTTTTCCCTGTATTTTTCCTGCTTCTATGCACACCTATTCCCATCCCTGAGACAACCTAAATTTTTCCATTCTTTACCACTAAATAGGTAAGTCAGAACGTCTGTACGTGTTTGAGAAAGAAAAAATAATCACTTTACAGTTCAAGTTACTACTTCTTTATAACTAAGGCTTGAAATCTAAGATACTCTGTTTAAATGCTAAGCCACCCTTGTAGATATAGAAACTCAAACTCCTGAACTGGAATATTCAGAAGGAGCCAAGTAATTTCTGTATTTGGATAGTGAAAAGAAAACCCACAAACTTTCTATGTTTTATTATAATAAAAGAGAAATTGTCATTTTCTACAAGCTTAATAATAATTTCCTGGAAATTATCACCAACTCATTTTCTTACCTGTTGGTAAAGGTGGGAAATCATAACCGTCAGAAGCAGTACTGATACCTGAATCATTTTGAAGTGGATTCGAAGTTAATGGTTGTCTGTTCCTCTTTTTCTGATTGAACAATGGTAGAGGCAAACAGCCTAAATGGAAAATACTAACAAATTAGTACAAAACAGGCAAATAATTATGCCTAGCTGTAGAATAATTATTATATAATACATACAGAGTTTGAATTTTTCTGTATCTATATGTTAATATGCTTATTATAGATACACTTCTGTGTCCATGAATTGACTTTATATTCTTTGGTAAAAATTTTAAAGGCAGAGAGACAAATAGGTGGACAGAGACTTTCTATCTACTGATTCACTCTCCAAATGCCTGCAACAGCCAGATGTGCATCAGCAGGAAGCTGGATCACAATAGAGTCGCCAGGTCCAACCACTGAGCTGAATGACCCAACTCCTGAGCTAAATGCTGGAGCCTATCTGCCCCACAATTCTACATTCTTTTTAAGATCCTGAATAGCCTCATTTGTCTCTCTAAAAAGTCCTTTCTTATTCTACCTTAACATTGCTTTAATTCCTCCTGTTGGAAAGTAATTCCCATCTCCTGGCTCATTCCTAACCCTTTCCAAATCCACTTTTTGCTTTCTTAATTTCCCTCCTGTGCTTGCCTATTACCATATCAACTGGAATGGACCCTTGGAGTACAGTAAGGTGAGAAAGAACCAAACTTTGAATCAAGTTTTCCAAAACCCTAAACACTTTCCACTATGGTAACACCATCCCATTTAGAACCACGGTTCTCAAAATTTTGTTTGGCTAAGAGTTATCTGGCATTCTACTCAACATGCAGGTTCTAAGACCTCACCCTCATAAATTTTATTACAATAGGTTTAACATGGAATCCAAAATTCTGAGATTTCAACAGGCACCCCAGGTGTCTGTACTGCTCTTTCCTGTGGATTTTTTTTTTTTTACAAGCAGAGTGGACAGTGAGAGAGAGAGAGACAGAGAGAAAGGTCTTCCTTTGCCGTTGGTTCACCCTCCAATGGCCGCTGCGGCCGGCGCGCTGCGGCCGGCGCACCGCGCTGATCCGATGGCAGGAGCCAGGAGCCAGGTGCTTTTCCTGGTCTCCCATGTGGGTGCAGGGCCCAAGCACCTGGGCCATCCTCCACTGCACTCCCTGGCCACAGCAGAGAGCTGGCCTGGAAGAAGGGCAACCGGGACAGAATCCGGCGCCCCAACCGGGACTAGAACCCGGTGTGCCGGCGCCGCCAGGCGGAGGATTAGCCTAGTGAGCCGCGGCGCCGGCCTCCTGTGGATTATTTTAAGAAAGACTTAGATAGTGACAATATCTAACCCAAATGAGAAAAAAAAAATATATATATATATATATAAATAATTTATTTATTTAATTCTTCCAGATGGCAGAACTAGAGTACCAAGTCAGGCCAAAAGTCAGACATATAAACTAAAATCTAGAAGGAAATTCAAAGGAAAAAGAGGTCCAAAATCCTCATCTATTGCTGCAAAGCAAGTCACTGGAGCAACCAGGTAGGATCCAAGCTTCCTAACTCTCAGTTCAGATGTCTTGCCACTATAGCATTTTCTACCTGATTCATAATCACTGTTCTACAGGAGAATAATGGTTCTGAAAACTCTCTGATGAAAGACTAGGAGAATTATGTGATCTCTGAAGAGACTGCCTGAGTTTTAATTATGACTTCAAAGGAGGTTTGAATTACAACTCCAAAATAAAAACCTGGGCAATTTCTTTAAACTCTTTGTGCTAATACTTATACTGGGAAGCAAGACAGTATAGTGATTAAGAACATGGAAACACCCAGATTCCTAAGTTCAAATTTTGATTCTCCTATTGAATATATTACTTATTTAACTTCTCTGTGTACTGGTTTTTCATCTGGAAAACAAGGATGATGATAATAGTAGTCTATCTCAGAAAGTGGGTGTAAGAAATAAATGAATTATACATATGTATAAATTATATATATACATAAATCATATATTTGGCCGGCGCCGTGGCTCACTAGGCTAATCTAGGTACATCTGATTTTTTTTTTTTTTTTTTGACAGGCAGAGTGGACAGTGAGAGAGAGAGACAGAGAGAGAAAGGTCTTCCTTTGCCGTTGGTTCACCCTCCAATGGCCGCCGCTGCAGCCGGCGCACCGCGCTGATCCTGGCAGGAGCCAGGAGCCAGGTGCTTTTCCTGGTCTCCCATGTGGGTGCAGGGCCCAAGCACCTGGGCCATCCTCCACTGCACTCCCTGGCCATAGCAGAGAGCTGGCCTGGAAGAGGGGCAACCGGGACAGAATCCGGCGCCCCAACCGGGACTAGAACCCGGTGTGCTGGCGCCGCAAGGTGGAGGATTAGCCTATTGAGCCACGGCGCCGGCCCGGTACATCTGATTTTATTTCCACCTCTGCTGACAAAGGTTTTTCCTTCAGTAAGTTATTTTACTTCTATCAAAAAGTAAAGAGGCTAGAATACATGTCTTTTTAAAATTTCCTTCTAAAATGTGCCATCTATGAACCATATAATTTTTTTTGACAGGCAGAGTGGACAGTGAGAGAGAGAGAGACAGAGAGAAAGATCTTCCTTTGCCGTTGGTTCACCCTCCAATGGCCGCTGCGGCTAGCGCATTGTGCTGATCCAAAGCCAGGAGCCAGGTACTTATCCTGGTCTCCCATGCTGGTGCAGGGCCCAAGCACTTGGGCCATCCTCCACTGCACTCTTGGGTCACAGCAGAGAGCTGGCCTGGAAGAGGGGCAACCGGGACAGAATCTGGCGCCCCGAACGGGACTAGAACCCGGTGTGCCAGCACCACAAGCAGAGGATTAGCCTATTGAGCCACAGCACCGGCCAAACCATATAATCTTTCTATAAGCTTATATATATAAGACAAATATGTTTATAAGACTAAATATAATTCCTCTCTGTCTCTCTCACTGCCTGTCCAAAAAAAAAAAAAAAGACTAAATACAAGACATATAAAAATAAAAGTTATTCAATACCTGCTGTACTTCGAGTTGAATTTTCATGTAGGTTTCTCTTCATTTCCTCCAATATCAAAGTCTATTTGATATTCAAATTTACAATATGAAGTTGTCTGACTAAACCTTTGAATAAGAAAAAATGTAACTCATACTGTATCTACAAAATCAGTCTAATTACAGAAAACTAATATTTTAAACTGGTTTCAAATATGATAAAACATTTAAGGGCATCTGCTGCTTTCTAAGAATTGACAACTCAGAGGAGGGCATTGTGGTAAAAAGAGTTAAGTCACCATTTGGGACACTCACAACCCTATCCGAGTGCCTGGCCCAAGTCCTGGCTTCTCTGCCTGCAATCCAGTTCCCTGCTAAATCATCCTAGAAGGCAGCACAGTGCTTGAGTCCCTGCTACCCACATGGGAGACTTGGCAGTTCCTGATTCATGGCTTCCATCTCAAACAGCCCTAGCTGTTGTCACCACTTGGAGAGTGAACCAGCAGTTGGAAAATCACAATCTCTCCCTCTCCAACTCTGCTTTTCAAATAAGTCAACCTTTAAAAAAAAAAATAACATACTCCATTTTCCAAACTCTTCAAATTCAGTTATGACCAGGGTGACTACAACCTACTTCCTAAACACAGTCTATGCAACGTATTTAAGGATCAGGGATCCATAATGAGAATTCTCAGCCAGGTCTTTTGAAGAGTGAAATGGACTACAGCACTGGCAGACATGTGCTTACAAGGGGAGGGAGAAAACATTCACTACTGAACCAGCCGTGAGAAATCACCCTCTGCGTCCCACTTTTTTGTTTGTTTGTTTTTGACAGGCAGAGTTAGACAGTGAGAGAGAGAGAAAGATGCGTCCCACGTTAAACAGTGAGCATATCATCTGCTTTGGCCACTAATTAGTCGGCGACTTCTGGGTTATATAATACAAAGATGAAGTCCTCGCTTCATGTCCAAAATAATTACAATGCCAAGTTTCCACTCTACAACTCCAACAAATGAGACAAGTTTTTTTTTCCTTTTACAGCATAATTTGTTTGTTTGTTTGTTTGTTTGTTTTACATGCTTAGCTTCCTTATATATTTCAATCCTTTCCTTGAAAGGCAAATTACACACCTAAATGAAATAATCTCTGCTCCAAATTCACTAGCCAGTGAGACGACCAAACATGAACACAACCAAGTAACAACACAAATCCGAAGGAGGTGAGTACTGATTTTCAAATACTGTTTGGAAACATCACACGTGGGAAACACGAGGTCGAGGACTGCCGCCGCTTTGTTTCCACGTTCTGGGCTTGGAGCTGCACACGGCAGCCCCTTTTACAAACCAACCGTGTCATTACAGGGGCCGAACCAGAGGTCGCCACTTTTCCTTAACACAGGAAAAAATGGGGCAACGCCTATCCTACACCTAAGAGGGCTCTCACGTCTCAGAGTAAGCGAGAAAAATTAAAAATCTTAAAAGGAAATCTCCCCATGCCCAGACGGAGGGTACGGAGTTGCCTCTACTCCCGCTTCCGAGTGGCCCTGAACGGCGCTGACGCCCCCGAACGTTCGTTCAATTCGCAAACCCAGCCCCACCCCGCCATCCGCCATCCGCCATCCGCCATCCGACAACGGCAGCCTCCGACAGAGGCCGGGCGCCCCCGTTTCAGCCCCTCAGGGAGGGGGGAGGGAGGGAGACGCTCCTGACAGGATTTATGTTCTCTTCTAACCTCTCCTGACCACCCAGGGACTGGGGGCGGTTTGGTTTCTAGGGTCAACACACGGTCTTTCCCCGCCTCGGCTCTTCTACCCACACAACGCACAACTTTAACCGTCAAGCTCCCATGCTTCGCTCAACGGTCGTCGAAACAGCCCAGACCGCCCACCTTCGCACTTCAGAAATAAGCGCGGGAAGTATGGATGTGCGCAGGCGCACCCCGAGCTTGCGCAGGCGCACCTCGGCCCGGCCTCCGCAGGCCACCGACCGCGCAGGCGCAGAGGCCCCTGCCTGGGCGCGGTGGCTTGTGGGCATAGTGGCATCGTAGTTTCTGGTACCCGTTAGGAAGGGCTTTGCTGAAGTCGCCATAATATTAATGTGCCCGCCTTTGTGTTCTCACACTGTGAGGTTCGCCGCTCCGGGGCGGCTTGAAAGTTTTGCCCACGACGGGAAGGAGCCTGCTTTGATCACCAGTGAGGCGGCGGCAGAGCTCTCTCGCCCAGCCTGTTTCTGCCCCAGCGTGATCAGAAAATGGTGGCTCTCCCTTCTCCGAACTCCACGGGTGTTTCTTAGGTTCTGCACATCAGTTTGTAAGATGCTGGTGACAACCTGAAATGTGCCAGGAAGCGAATGACTGGAAGGCCGCAAGCCTCAAAACCGAGGCATAGGTGCCTTGCCGTGCCAGGCTCACTTTCTGAGTTAGGTGATCAGGGGAGTTGGAGTCTTCGGGAGGCAGCGGAGAGAGCCGAGGCCTGGGCTTAGATGACGGACCAGCAGGGCAAAGGTCAGGCAGGGAGGGAGCTGAGGAGCTGCGGAGACGTTCCCCACAGGCAGCAGAGTCGGGGGAGGACCCCAGCTTTGCGCGCCAGCCTTCCTGCCTGGGATGACTGCGGAGTCCTAGCCATATGACCTTGGGCAAATTTGTAATGCCCTCCAGACCTACGTCCCCTTCCTCAGTAAAATAGCAATAACAATATTCCCTCAATTGCCCTAAAAAATAGTAAATGGTGAACAGCCCTGGCACACAGTAAGTGCTCAATAAATGTTATTTAGTTACTGCAGCTGCTATTTATTGGGTACTTATAGACTACATACAGTAATTCTACTTTAGTCTGAGTTCAAGGACCACAACTTATTGTTACCATATCTTCTGAGTATTTGAAAATGGATAGAACAGAAGGGATGGAACAGGCTCAGGGATGGAAGTGAAAATATTAGTGACAATCTAAGACTATGAAAGAATCAAACACTGGTAGTTTCTTTGACAAGGAGGTCAAATAAGAGTGGAGTTGGATTAAGATTGGATAATAGAAGATTTGAATAGCATAAGGATAAGCTTTGAAGGAATAGGATCATCTTTTAACGTGGAAAGAAGACTTCAAATAAGGATTTTATGCTGCATCCGTAAGGCATACAGCCATAAGCAAAACAGAATCTGCTAGTAATTTAGAAACCGCTGTGTGTCTCTATCTTGTTCTGATTATCGTTTATTTCCACCTGGAAGGTTGTTTGGGGCTAAGCAACATCAATAGGGCTACAGGGAAGAAGGACGTGAAAGTAATGGAGTAGTTTGATTACCTGGGTCCTGGACAACAGCGTTGTGTATGAGACACCTGATGTGTAGTATTGGAGAGAAGATCTTCCCTATCCCCAACTCTCCTGTTTAGGGAACAACCCCACCTTAAATTTATCTCCTCTAAAATTTATGCCACTGATCTAATAGACTATGAAGTTAAAAAAAAAAAAAGTCCCCTTTTTGTTTTAAACTACGTTATTTTGTTAATAAATCAGGCACCTCCATCCCCACAAAACATTTGCAGTGCCAGAAGCTATTACACTCATTTTAAGTACTTCAAAACATTAAGCATTCAACTTAAGAAGGAGATAGTAACGACTAGACTGGGTTTCACCTTTATACCATCAGCTCTCTGAACTCTCAGCAAAGAATGAGACTAATTTTAAAATGTGTGAGTTTTACGGGGCCCAAGAATGAAGTGCACTTTGGGAAACAGGGAGTTAAAAATCTTTCGGAAGTTAACTTGGTATAAGAGTATGAAAAGCCTCTGTTGCTCCAGTTCTAAGGAAATGCTCTCCTTTTTTCTGATAAAGCTCTTCACAGAAGCCAAACTCTTTACACAATAGACAAGGTAAGTATAGGAAAGAATTACTGCAATCATTTTTGGCAAGTCAGGGAAACTTTATTTGGGAATGTAAAATATGCTTCAGAGTGTTGATCTGTTAAAATTCCACAAAACAGGCCTCAAAGTGCAAGTCATCTGTGCCAGCTCCAAGCAAATAACTGAAGCAGCATTTCCAGAGAGACTAGGGCAAAGGACAGAGCAAACTACAAACAGCACAAAAGAAAGAAGGCAGAGTTGAGGGCTACTAATTCACCATTCCTGCTCTGGAAACCAAAATAACTAACTGATACAAACTGTCTGTTTATTTTTAGGTGTGTTTTCATCATCTCTACACTGTCTGAAGTGTTTCGTGAAAATTGATATGGGCAAAAAAAAAAAATCAAAGGCTACCAGGGCTTTGCCTTGGATTAGAACAGTAATTTTAATGTGTAAATTTGGATGTTGTTATTTTGCTTTCTCTATCTCTGCATTCTAATCTCTTAAAGCAAGAACCTAGTTTATTAAGTATTAGGAAGCATTCATATTTTATATGCCCACGCTGTGTTTGTTTGAGTGCTTCTTTGTTTTGCACACATAACAATGGCTGTTATGTGAATTCTGAAAGAGCAAACTTAGCACTGTAGAGAAGACCAAAAATAACAGAGAGGCACCCTATTGTCTTATGGAAAACACTGGGCTTAGAATGAGAAACATGGGTCCTAGGCCTAGTTTTCTCCTGGTTAACTGTGGAAATTAAATCGGGTTATTTTGCCTCTCTTGCCTTCAATGAAGATGTCAATACCTAATCCATCCCATCTTTGATGTATGAATAGACTGAGCTAATGTATAATTGGAGAACACTGTAAATTAAACTACTCTACAGTGTAAAGAATTACTCGTGTGTACCCCTATCAGATAATCTGACAGTATTCAGTACTTAGTATTTCTAGTACTGGAACATATTTGACTTTCTGGGTGATGGAGCAGATTTGATTCAGTCATTTCTCCATCTTAATATTCTGAGCAGTTGTCTAATAAGACCCCCTTTTTGACTAAGACTTACCAGTGGAGTGTCCCTGCTTCCATGTCTGTATGAACTCATGTGATGTGATTAGTGTATATGTATAATATGTCCCAAGACATTTTCAGGCCTTACAAAGAGTTGGAAATTACTAACAGTTTCTTTTCCTTTGGTATTTAGGCAGAAAATGAGGAAGATTCCTAACGAAGTTGACACAGAATTACCACAAAAAAAAAAAAAAAAAAAAAAAAAAAAAACTTCTTGAGAAAGAAATTAAAAGATGTTTCCAAGTAGCATTTTAAGCCCCAGTGCTCACTGATTTGGTTCTTTCTGTCTCTGCTGGTTCAAGAGGTGTCTGAAGATCTGCCTTTGGCTGTTTATACATGTGAGGTTCAAATGCCCTCTGATCATGAAAAGTGCCTGAACTCACTGCAGAGAAGAAATGCTTTTAAATGCCGTGGAAACATAAATATTGCACGGGTTACTTTTTATATTTTGAGGGATTAGAAATGTGTAAAGTATTTTTATTATTCCAAATAATCATGAAAGCCCCCATTGGTTGACATTCTAGCTGAAGGGAAAATAGAATTTTTGTATTGGTATGAGATGCTAATTTGTTATTGTACTTAGAGCTTCTGACCATCTGAGGGAGTTAGAAGTTAAAGTAAACAGCTGTATCTCTAGTTGATCTTTGCATATTTTAACCCTAATATGGTAAAGGGCAGGGCTAAAGAGGGGAGTGCCCATATAATAAACAGGGCTCCAAACATGTGACGGCAAGTTAAAACTTACTCACTCACGGGAACTCTGTACTTTGCACTTTAGTTAGAGCCACATTTAAATTTACATGGCTAAACTTTTCTTAAGAAACTGAGTTTCCTTTGATCCTCTCTCTTCTGAATTGCAGAAATCAAATCAAACTACTTGGTAAAATGAGTTCCTGTCATGTTGCTGAAGCACCTATAAAAAAGATTGCTATCTTTGGAGGAACTCATGGGAATGAGCTGACAGGAGTGTTTCTAGTGAAGCACTGGCTGCAGAATGGCGCTGAGATCCAAAGAACAGGACTGGAGGTACGGCCATTTATCACCAACCCAAGAGCAGTGGAGAAGTGTACCCGATATATTGACTGTGACCTGAACCGAATTTTTGACCTTGAAAATCTTAGGTAAGAGTATGCTTTGTATTCTATATGCATGCACATATATGTGTAAAAAGTGGTAGTTATAGGAGAAAGAACACCTGTAAGTATATGCATAAATGTTTGTGTTTGTACGTATAGCGGCTACCATGAACTAGAGCACTTTTGCTTCTGATCACACTGCATCACAAATGGCATAGTAACCACATTGGGCATTTACTGCTCAGCCTGTTCTCAACTGATTTGTGTTTTTGAATGTATTTTTTACAGACTGAAGCAAGCATTAAGAAAAGTTGTTATTTTTAGATCATATCTTCAAAGAAGAGATTTAATAATTCTTGACTTTAAATTAGTGTTTTACCACTGTACTTGTGCACAAATGTGTTAGCTTTCTAGACTCACTACTGTGTTTTCATGCAACTGTGTTTATAGTAGTGCATAACGTTCTAGTTTCAATAATGTGATGTTGCAATCAAAGAGTGAGTGAATAGTCATTGCCAGAAAACTTCAGATTGCTCTGTGATCTGAGAAGTAGCTCACCTTCAGTGGCAGATTGCCATAGGTGGGAACAGAGGCAAAGACACTTCACCACAATTTTCTGCATTTAAATCACAACTGGTTTATAATACATTGTATACAGTGTACTAAATTCTAATACTCTAGGAGGGCCCTTATTAATTACTTTTACTTTTGTTTATATCATAATAGCTGCCACTGTGTGTGCCTCTAAAAATTTGCCCTTTACTTCTTCTTTTTTTCTTTTTCCCAAAAATATAATTAAACATGGACACTTCCAGGTACTGTTAGAGTACAAAGCTAAGAACAAGGCTGTTTCTAGAGTTGGTAGACTATTAGCTAAAATGTAAGAAATGCTCAGGAACAACTAACTACACTGCTTTATGTACTTATTTTATGGTCATCTGAGTTGGAGAATTCCATAGGCTCAGTCTCACCACAGATTATAAGATGCATACTACTTTTACTACAGCTCTGCCTCACTTCATGGAACAGATGTTGTTCAGGACGTGGTAGTCATATTTTGCGTATAAAATTATATCTTGGCTCACATAAATTTTAGCTTCAGAAATGCTTTTTCTTCATGATTGAGGTGATGCTGACATGATGACATTTATCCATTAACTTAAAACTGGTTAACTAACTTATATTGCAAGTAAGAATCTGTTGAAGAATAACTCTTTCAGTCAACATATTAACTTCCCAAATAGCTCTAGAATGGACTGGGATGGGTTTTCCTATTGTGACCACCCAATAGTATGCACTTTAGTGAGAGAAGTCTTCAAATTCAGTTTGCTTTATAATTTTTTTAAATATTTATTTATTTATTTGAAAGGCAGAGTTACAGGTTACAGAGAGGCAGAGATAGAGACAGAGAGAGAGGTCTTCCATCCGCAGATTCACTCCCCAAATGGCCGCAACGGCCGAAGCTGAGCTGATCCGCAGCCAGGAGCCAGGAGCTTCATACATGGGCCCAAGCACTTGAGTCATCTTCCACTGCTTTCCCTGGCAGAGAGCTGGATTGGAAATGGAGCAGCAGGGACTCAAACCAGTGCCCATATGGGTTGCCAGCACTGCAGGCAGAAGCTTAACTAGTTATGCCACAATCCTGGCCCTACTCTCTGGTTCTTATTCTTAAAAATTCTGAATCTACAAACAATTCTGCCTTGGGGTGGTCATGAAAACGTAGAAGATAGATAAACTACTTAACTCCTTCCATCCTCCTTCTCCCAGATTTATCCCCTTTCCTGTCTTCCTCCTCTCTCTGCTGGCACCATTACACAAGTCCCCTGTGAAAGTCATCTGAGAACCTTCCCAGTTCTTTTCCCCCCACATTTAGTGGGTCACTAGAGGTCTTGCCCCTGGATTCCCTTGGGATTCTTCCAATGGAACCTGGTCTCCAGGCTGGAGAACTTAGAGCATCCGTTATCTTTCAATGGTGGTGATGTCATTGACTCAAACAGCATAGAGTGATACCGAAGCAAATAGGTTGGGGGCAACCTCATAGGATTATTTCCCACATTGACTTTTAAAATGCATATATACCCATAGGGAAATTTGTTTGATTGCATATAATAGAAACCTGATCAGAGTGACTCAAGCAAATAAGCGTTTCCTGTTCACAAGTAGTAAGTCTAAAGGTGGGGAGTCCAGGGCTGGTGCAGTGGCTTCAGGATACCATCCGTGCCATCAGCTCTTTCTTTCTTGCCACTGCACTATGCTCAGCATGCAGCTTTTGTCCCCATGCATTTTTTTTCATTTATTGGAATGAAAGAGATGGAGAGAGATCTTCCATCTGGTGGTTCACTCCCTGAGTATCTATAACAGCTAAAGCTGAGCCAGGCCAAAGCCAGGATGCAAAAATTCCAGCCGGGTCTCCCATGTGAGTGGCAGGGACCAGTGTACTTAAGTGCACATTTGCAGGAAGCTAGAATGGGAAGTAGAGTCAGGATTTGAACTCAGTTACTTCAGTGTGGGATGTGAGAGTCCCAAGCTGTGTCTTCACTGTGGCTGTTAATGCATTCCAGGCAGGAATTATCCCAGTGTGAACTATGGGCCACTTGAAAACACTAGAGAAAATAGCCAAAAAATAGAAAAAGGTAGAATTACAAGATGTGGTTAAGTGGATTAAATTAAAACTATTATCACAACAAGAAAAAAATGTATGCTAACCATTTCAGTAGCAAGGATAGAGACCCATTTGAGAACACCATAAAAACTTTGAACCCTTCTCCCAGAAAAATACATATATGCATGTACCTGCAAACTTTTCTACTTGGGGAGGGCTTACAGACTCTTATCTATACACATTGTTCCTGGATCAGGAGTGATTCCTGGACCTCAGTTAGGAATACCTAATTAGATGATGTAAGCACCTGTATTGGACTGTTTTTGTGCACTAGAATTAACTAGAATGAAAAAAAAAAAAAAAAGAAGAAGTGCAATGAATGGTCTAGTCCCATGATAAATAGTGCAGTGCTCCACAATTACCCAGAAGCTGCCTTTTGGAATCATGGGTAATTTTTTTTTTTTTTTTTGACAGGCAGAGTGGACAGTGAGAGAGAGAGACAGAGAGAAAGGTCTTCCTTTGCCACTGGTTCACCCTCCAATGGCCGCTGCGGCCGGCGCGCTGCAGCCCGCGCACCGCGCTGATCTGATGGCAGGAGCCAGGAGCCAGGTGCTTTTCCTGGTCTCCCATGGGGTGCAGGGCCCAAGTACTTGGGCCATCCTCCACTGCACTCCCTGGCCACAGCAGAGAGCTGGCCTGGAAGAGGGGCAACCGGGACAGAATCCGGCGCCCTGACCGGGACTAGAACCCGGTGTGCCGGCGCCGCTAGGCGGAGGATTAGCCTAGTGAGCCACGGCGCCGGCGGGTAATTTTTATTCAGAGTTGAAGTCAGATGATAAATTCTGTGTAAAATGTCCTATCTGCCACCAGCCACATAAATGAACTATTATTTAGCAAGCTTGCCAATGCAGCACTAGTTATATGAAATAAAATGGAGGGAAACATGTAATATTTCATTGATAAAGGTTTCAGATTAACTTTCCACTTCTGTCCCAATTTTTTTTTAATCAAAGGTTTAGCCATTGGTTCTTTGTACACTGTGTTCTTACCATGTTTTTATGTGATCTTACCTGCAGGTATTATTAATCTTTTTCTTTCTGCTAATAACAGCAAAGAGGTATCAGAAGATTTGCCATATGAAGTGAGAAGGGCTCAAGAGATAAACCGTCTGTTTGGCCCAAAAGACAGTGAGGACTCCTATGACATCATTTTTGACCTTCACAATACTACTTCCAACATGGGGTGCACCTTGATTCTTGAAGATTCCAGGAATGACTTTCTAATACAAATGTTTCATTATATTAAGGTAAGTTTAAATGTCATTAATGTCTAAGTTGGCACAGGACCTGCACTTCTAAGTCAATTCTAAAAGTAAAACAAGCAGAGAAGGGTCAGGAGGAAAGGTCTGAGATAAATGGCATCTATTTCACAGCCAGGCTTAGGCGTTGGGGCAGGCAGTGGTGATAGGCAGATAAATATATACAATAATAAGATACTTGTAAATTCTTATGTCTATGAAATGACACATTTCATCCAGACACAAAAAAACTGAGTAAAATTCAAATCAAAAAATTGAATGGTATAGTTGAAGTATCTCAATGACAGGAGTTGAGGAAGTTCAAGAAATAGTCGTTTAATTTTGACTAAAGTGCAATGACAAAATAAAGGATTGTCTCCTCATTTCATTTCCCAAACTGAGTCAGATACTCTCACATATATCTGATCGTTCAGTAAGTATTTCATAAAGCCACAAGCTGAAAAACTCAGCAATTCAATGCCTACAGCTAGAAAAGAGTTATGAGGAAATGACAGCAGGCAAAAACACAAATAATGTTATATAAATTATATCTCTGTGTGTTAGACATCTTTCCTTCCTGAGAGCTAGTATGATTTAGTGGGAAGAGTTTGACCCATATAGCCAGGAGAACCTGGGTTCAAATCCTGGTTTTCTCATTCATGAACTTTGGACAACATATTCAACTCTCAAAACCTTACTTTTCCTCATTTTTTAACAATCTTTTGTTTAAGATTTATCTTATTTATTTGAAAGACAGGGTTACATGAGGCAGAGACAGAGAGAGAGAGAGATCTTTCATCTGCTGGTTCACTCCCCAAATGGCCACAACAGCTGGAGCTGGGCCAATCCAAAGCCTGGAGTCAGGAGCTTCCTCCAAGTCTCCCACCTGGGTGCAGGGTCCCAAGGATTTGGGCCATCCTCTGCTGCTTTCCCAGGCACATTAGCTGGCAGCTGGATCAGGAGTGGAGCAGCCAGGACTTGAACCAGCGCCCATATGGGATGCTGGCACTGCAGGCCAGGGCTTTAACCTGCTGTGCCACAGCACCAACCCCTTTCCTCATTTTTAAAGTTGGCGTGATAGCAACACCATATGGCTGCTAAAAGCCTTAAATGAGATAGAATATTTAAGGTATTTAGCTGAATGCGTACCCTATAGAAGAGGTTAACTACTATTATGGTTTCTCTGGAGTATTTGACAGTAAGTTGTTAGTGGCTGTGGTGGCAGGTCGTAACGCAGGTCTATTCTGAAGAAAGAACTTCGTGCTTCAGCTGGCAGACATGGAAGCAGAACTTGTACTCTCATTAAGATAAGCAAGAGGAGGGACAGTCACTCAACCTCTGTAGAGACCTGAGTCCCAGGGGTAGGCACATAATTTTTCAAGAGACCAATAGTAAATAACAAGTGTATGCAGAGATGAAAACCAAAATAACCAAATCCATTTAGAAGGAAAATATATTTCACATTCTTTGGTCATAGTTCCAGAGAATTGTTTAATATACATTTCCTACCCTCCCACCTCCCCCCCCCAAAAAAAAACTATATAATTCAATTGTATGTTTTCAAAGTTATAACAACATTGGGTTTTTTTTTTTTCAGTTTTTTCAGTGTTTCATAAAGCTATCTCATGAACCTTAGCTGATTAAGTAAAACATACTAAGACCATTAGTGACTCTGTAACAGCAAAGAGAACAAAAGACAGAGTCTTGACGTACTAAGAAAGGTGTTTTGAATTCTTTCCAGACTTCTTTGGCTCCCTTACCCTGCTACGTTTATCTTATTGAGCATCCTTCTCTCAAATATGCAACCACTCGTTCCATAGCCAAATATCCTGTGGGTAAGTCACACTTCCCAGTGTCATAGTAAGATATGTCCTGTCTGACACTCTGAGAAAATCACTTTTGAAAGAACATGTATAGCTACCTTTCATATCGTTGTGTCTTCTAATTGTCAATTAACAAGCCAGTTAACATCAACCAGGCTCTAACTAACTATGCCAGATATGCCCAGTTCCACTGAGCAGCTTTCTGGTTTCATTCGTATCATTTCCTTTGCTGCAACACTTGGCCTTTCAAGTTAGTCTGGCAGAATTCTAAGACTCAGTCCAAATGCCCCCTCCTAGGGAACCTTCCCTGATCCCACTCCAAAAAGTAGTACACTCAACAGATATTGTGTGTGCCTATGAACAATCCACACTAGGTGCTAGGTGCTAGAGATATAACAATGAACAAGGCACACAGTCTGACCTCAAAGAGCTTAGTATATGATGCAAAGACAGACAAATAAGCAAGTAAAGACCACAGAGTAATCCATGCCACAGTTATACAGAGGATTCTAACAGCCCAGAAGTCCATCTTGAGGTCATAGAAAGCCCAGATAAAGTGGTTAGAATCCATGCTGAGATCTAAGGAACAAGAGGAAGTAACCAAGCCAAAGATTTTGTTTGTGTATGAGTGTGAGTGTGTGTGTGTGTGTGTGTATGTGATGGAAGAGTTGGGAGCTAACAGTATTCAGCTGAAAGTCTCCTAAGCCAGACCTCCAAAATTAACTGTGATGAAAGATCATTGTTTATTCACAATCTGCTCCATAGAAATATTTTTGTAAAGTACAAAAAATGAGTTATTAAAAAGATGATCCCATACTTGGATGTGGTAGCAATATCATATCGCTATAAAAGTTTCTAAAGACTTTAATTTCTGTCCTTATCTTGCCTGGGACTAGTAGCAAACAGTCAGTGGAACAGCCCTGGCTCCCAGACAACACTATGAAGAAAAAGCAGTATTATGTGCAAGGCCCAGAACCCAACCGATTATATCATCCCTGTAACACTGGGCTCCCCATTTATTTCACATTCTCTGGTCTCTACACCTTGCTGCAGTTTCATAACAAAATTTTAACAAATACCTGAGTAAGTGCACAATTCAAAGTTAAAAATGATTAGCAATTACCATTTTAATTACACATATCCCACACAGATCCATACAGATATATCCATTCCACAGTTCCTGTAGCAATCCATACAAATATATCCATTCCACATAGTTGCTGTAACAATGGCTGAATACAAAGTATTAGCCTTCTGACTATGTGAATATGTATATTCATGAGATTGTGCAGAGTGGTCAAGTTTGATTGGATCAGGAAAGCAGGGGGTCTCTGTTTCTCCAAGTACCGAGGTCCCAGTGACCTCCACCAGGGTGTTTTCTGGCCTTCTGTTTCTCAAGAACTGGAAAAGATCTGACTTTTTGTCCTACTTGCAGGCTGACTAGTTAGCCTGCCACTGTTTGGTGGATGCTGGTAGAAGACACAAGACTCCTAGGACAGAGACAAAGACTCGATTATTAACAACAGTAATAGCAGAGGGCCAGCCCATCCTCCAAGCCCCAGTCCCCATGATGTGAAAAGGGCCACATGACACACACACCAGGGGTTGCCTTCCAGGAGAGGGACACTGAGCTGAGGAGACTGGAGAGAGAGAGAGAGGTCTTCCATCTGCTGGTTCGCTCCCCAGATGGCTGCAACAGCTGGAGCTGCACTCATCCGAAGCCAGGAGCCTGGAGCTTCTTCCGGGTCTCCCATGCAGGTGTAGGAGCCCAAGGACTCAGGCCATCTTCTACCGCTTTCCCAGGCCATAACAGAGAGCTGGATCAGAAGTGGAGCAGCCAGGACTCGAACCGGCGCCCATATGGGATGCCAGCACCAGAGGCGGCGGCTTTACACAGTACTCCACAGCGCCGGCCCCGAGACTGGATTTCTCTTTAAAGTGGGCAGTAATATACCTACCCTGTGATCCGCAGAAAGCACCATCCCCGTCTTCCAAGGTTGTTCCCTGTACAAACACCCTGTCTGGAAAAGAGAGTTTGGAACCAGGTAGTCAGTGTCTGGCCCACAAGACAACAAGAAATGCAAAAGCCCTGTGGAAAATCATCTCCCAGCCTCCCTCTTAGCACATGCTTCCTGTCTGTTACCCATTCACGTTTTCCTAGTCAGTTATCAGGCTGTGAACTGATCTTCCCCTTCCAACATGTAGACCCACACTCTTGTACACTCACAGACATTTACTTTATCTATTTTCTGTTCTCTTTTCTGAGCAGTCTATTCACATAATTCATTATGATCAGACTGCATTAAAATTGTTATTATAACTTAAAATACTTTTTTAAAATCTCAAATGTTTTAAGTGGGAGTATAAGCAAACTAAAATCAAAAGTTAACTGGTTGAGGCTGGCATAGCGGGTTAAGCTGCTGCCTACAATGCCAGCATCCCATATGGGAGCCAGTTAGAGACTCAGCATCTCACTGCTAATGCACCTAGGAAAGCAGTGCATGGTGGCCCAAGTTCTTGGGCCTTGTACCCACCTTGTACCTGGAGGAAGCTCCAGGCTCTTGGCTTCAGCCTGGCCCAGCCCCAGCCTTTGCAGTCATTTAGAGAGTGAACTAGCAGATGGAAGATCTCAATTTCTCTCTCTCTCTCTCTCTCTCCCTCTCCCTCTCCCTCTCCCTCTCCCTCTCCCTCTCCCCCCCACCCCATACCTCTGCCTTCCAAATAAATAAATCTTTTTAAAAAATTAACCTGCAGAGTCAAGCTATTGGTATTTTTATTGCAGAATTAAGGGCACCATCAGAATTAGCTATATATTCAAATCAAACAAATCAAGACAAGTCAAAAACTTAACAATAAGGGAGAAAGATCCTGTTTGTGGCACCAAATAAAAGCGTAAGACTTCCAGACCTGGAGAGGTCAAGCTTGATCTGTGGTATTTATGAGCAGTGCTGCTCTTAGCCAGAACAAACATCTGCTGATGTGTGTGGCCTTGCAAACAGAGCCAAGTCTCCAAAACATTTCAGTGCGAGGAAGCTCTAATCGGGGTTGTAAATCGTTAGAAATGCTGTATGTTCTCCTGACAACTTTGCTCTTTTATCTGGAATATTTTTGTATCATCCACTCCTGGAAAGCAAAACCACACTTAGGATCAGAGACCCTTTCCGAGTCCACATTTTATAATACCCTAAGACTATTGCCCCTTACAAATGTAACGTCTAGTAGCTGTCTGCAAGGACCACCTTTAGCATTCTATTGCCAAGTCAGCTGGAAGAAGCAGTTCGCTACACACTCACACAGATTGACCACAGTCTTCACTTCCCCATATTGACCACAATCTCAGAAGAAGAAAAAAAAAAGGGTTATTTTCTCATTTTTTATTTAGTTAGTTGAGAAGCAGAAAGAAGAGAGACAGAGAAGTACGGGGAGGGGAGGACACTCCCATCCAATGATTTACTCTCCAAATACCTCGGATGACCAGGCCTGGGCCAGGACGGAAACCAGGAGCCAGGCGCTCGATCCCTGTCTCCGTGGGTAGCAGAGACCCAGCGCCTCGAGCTGTTACTGTTTCCCTGGTCTGCACCAGCAGGAAGCTGGGGTCAAGAGCCAGAGACAGGTTGTAAAGCTCAGGTATGCTGGGCGCACTAGGTCAATCCTCCGCCTGGGTGCCGGCATCCCATATGGGTGCCGGTTCTAGTCCCGGCTGCTCCTCTTCTGATCCAGTTCTGCTATGGCCTAGAAAAGCAGTGGAAGATGGCCCAAGTGCTTGGGCCCCTGCACCCACATGGGAGACTGGGAGGAGGCACGTGGCTCCTGGCTTTGGATCTGGCCATTGCGGCCATTTGGAGAGTGAGCTGACAGAAGGAAGACCTTTCTCTCTGTTTCTCTCTCTCTGTGTGTCTGTAATTCTACCTGTCAAATAACTAAATAAAATCTTAAAAAAAAAAAAAAAAACTCAGGCATGCAGATGTGGGACATGAATGTCTTAATTAGCATCTTAACTATTAAGTGAAAGACACACACCCTGGTATTATTTTTATGACTATAATCAGTTCCATTTCTGACTGTGCATGACCTACCTGTCCAATAAATATAAATATTCTGCTCTGGTATCAGATTTTATATTAAAGTTAATATTTCATTTTCAAAATAGGCTACCATACCTGTATCCTACACTCATAATCAGAATAGAAAAACTTCACTAATTGGCCCTTCTGGGTCAAGCATCCCCTTGTACCAGTCTATAGTCCTCCCCATCCATGTAGGACTGTCTGAACCACACCTTTCGTCTCCCCCAAAGACAAGAACACACAGAATGTTTTTGGTTCCAAGTAACTCAAAATGGCTTAAACAATAAGATAAGTATATATTTTATAAAACAGTTCAACAATATCTAAGTGGCCAGCTTTGTTTTTGCTTGCTGGGCTACCATCTTTAGCGTGTCTTAAGCTCTCCCTATGGCCGCAAAATGTCCACCATGCCAACATGACAATATCTAGTGAAAGAAAGGCAACTCTCAGGAATTCCCCTGCCAACCTTCTGTTACGGCACCCCAGTCAGTACTGGGCTACACATGCATTCTTATATCAGGCACTAGGGCCATGGAATTATTGTGATTGACTTAAACTATTCATCATTACCTCTGAGCTGGAGAAAAGCTCACCATCCTTGAGGATTAGATACTCAACCAAAATCAGGATTCTCTTGGAAGGGAGGAAGGTGGAATGGATTTGGGGTAGACAAACAACAGTGTCTTCCAAAGCACTCATGCAGACATATCTATGAATGCATGTTTTCACCCATTTGTATGAATTATTGTGCACAGATAGCTTGACTTGGCCAAATTTATAACACCATATACTTAAAATATGTGCATACATACACACAAGCAGGCTAAACACAATGAATTAAAAAATGAGAGAAAATAAGGTATTTGTGAAGTAACAGACATGGGTGAAAATAGGATGAGTGTAAAAGAGTAATTGGATAGAAGAGAACAAGGATGGATGATATTACATATTGTCAGTGGTCTGATAAGTGAACAAGGTGATGATTGGAGGGACAGTTTTGCAGGAGGCTTGAACAGGAGGACGGGGACTGTATGAACAGTTTGAAGGGAGAGTATTTTGTAGATGTAAGGGTTGATGCTTGGCAGGCACAAAGGGTGGACGTGACAATACAAGCATAGACTTATGGGGATTAGAAGTGTTTTTTTTCTATAGAAAATTAAAACCATTTTAACTTTGAATTGTTACATTAAGGTAAAAATGTTTTTCTAGGATCACATAGCTTGTCGCATAGACTTAACTCCGTGGTTCATCCAGCTTAGTTTTCTATGACTAATAGATGTCCTTCCTCCTATCAAAGCTAAATGTTAAATCTATGACAACATTTCTGTCAGTGACCACCTAATATTTTGTCACCATGGATTTGTCTAATTCTTTTAATATACCATCATTTTTAAAGGAAAGTTAAAGAAAAAACCCAAGATCTTACTACTCTAACATAACTCTTTAATTTTTCCCCATAGTCTCTCCAAGTCTTTATTCATTATACACATATCCCTCGAACACGTAACAGTTCTGTTAATTTTGCCCAACATTAGGTCTCAAATATATATAATCTCCCTTTTTAATAATTTCTAATGATAGGATTCTAGATCTTGCTATACTAAATGCCCAATTTTACAATACGTTCTAATACTTATGTTAATGTGGCTCTCTTCCCTTATGTAACTAGGAATAGAAGTTGGTCCTCAGCCTCAAGGAGTTCTGAGAGCTGATATTTTGGATCAAATGAGAAAAATTATTAAACATGCTCTTGATTTTGTACATCATTTCAATAAAGGTAAGTAGTGGGTAGGAGTTGTTTCCATGTGTGTGTTTGTGTGTGTTTGTGTGTGTTCATGCTTCAAAAAGTTCATGGAAATTAATGTAACAGGTAAATTTGTTATGGTATAAAAAATTTGAAGTTATACATTTGAAAATATTGTATATTTTTTTCATAATACACATTTTCCCTGAACTCTTTGAAGACTCCTTCATATATAGAGATATACAGATATGAAACTTAGCCACTAAATGTTGAGATACCAATTAGAACCTGGATTCGCTTGCCAGGTTTATAATCTTAGTTTCTTATTAAAATTATTTTCTCACTTCAGCTACTCCTCAGTGACCGTAAGTGACAGAATCCAGAAAACGATCACAAAGTAAAGCCCCTGTATCAAATCCTTATCTTCCTAGTAACTTTCCCTTTCAGGAGAGGCCCTCTAGTTGTGATTTATCCATATTGGTTTTGCCATAGGAAAAGAATTTCCTCCTTGTGCTATTGAAGTCTACAAGATCATGGAGAAAGTTGATTATCCCAGGAATAAAAGTGGAGAAATCGCTGCTGTCATCCATCCTAACCTACAGGTAACATTTGCTGTTTCTTTAAAACATTGAACTGAACAGTGCTCTACCTTTGAGTGGTTGCAGAGAGCACTCTACCTGTAGTAGCTCACTGGATGTTCTTCAAAGTTCTGTCAAGTGGGGAAGATGCTCAGACCCTCTCTCAATGAGTGCTTACTGAATAGACCTATGCTGGCTCAGGGGCCACATCAGTGAGCATGGCCTCTGTCTCCGTGGAATTTAGAGTCGAGATACAGTAAAGTCTGCATGATGGTCTAGAGATGACCAGGTGCTGTGATGGACAATGAGATGAGAGAGGAGCAGGCAGATGAGGCCTTGCCAGAGACAGCAAACTTCCTTCCCAAGGGCAACGGGCAAGAAGGCTCAGAAGTTCACTCCTCCCCCCAGCCCCGGCCATGTAGCTGTCCACGAGAGACCCAGCACAAGTGTTCTTTGCAGTTGCCTCCCTGTGACACCACCAAGTGAGTGAGAGCAGAGCACTCAGGACCCCTTCTCTGGAATGCTCTCAGCCACCATCCCTTGACTCCCCTCTCCCTCTCCTTGTCCCTCCTCCTTGCCTGGTTTGGTCAATCACTGCATCATGAAGATGGAATGATATAGGAGGTTTAAGTTGGGGAAGGCAAAGGGAGGAGCACAGATTCTCAAATGTGCATCTCCACTCCCCGTTGCAAGGACCCTACACACTCCAAGGCCTGTTGTGTGGTAGAGACCTGGTGGGTTCCCTCGTCTGAGGCGCTCGTCCTGGCTACTCCCCAGAGAGCTTCATTAAAAATCGCAGTGCCAGGACTCTACTCTGAGATCATCTGATCTCACTGACTTGGGTAATCAGGGTGGAAAACCACTGACGCAGTTCAGATCCCTATGTAAGGACTCCAAGAGTCATCCAGACTCACAGCCTAATAGAGTTATCCAACATGACCCGCACAGCCTGCTGGAGCAAATCCTGCTTTGAGGCTAAGTGGGAGCCAGGTGGAAACCTGAAGAAGGAACCTTAGGCCATGTTTTAAAAGAAAGAAAAAAACACTGGGAGAGAGAAAGGGAGAAAGCATTGGAAGTGACACAAGTATCAAGTGCAAGGAACCCGGGCCAAGGTGAGGGTGTCCCTACAGCTAAAACCCTTGGGATTTTTTGAGTTTTGTGTGCCTCAGGTGTGCCCGGGAGGAATGTAAGAATAACCCCGTGGAAGCTGAGAAGTGAGATCAGTGAAAGTGGTCACGGGGTGATGGGCAGTTTGATTTGATGGCTCAGTGTTCTGCAGGCGGGCTTAAAGGGGTGCTTACTTCAGTGAATATTTCTGATGGGCCCTGAGATTCAAGATAGGTGAGGTCCTTCACGGAGCGTCCTTCCTAAGCGATTAGAACGGGCCATGAATAAGTAAATAATGCACAAACCAGATCATTTCCAAGGGTAGTAAGTGCAGTGAAAGAAACAAACAGAATAGTGCAGCAGAGAATAACAGAGGGGTCCAGTCAGAGGAGTGTTCAGAAATAGCCGTCTCTGAGTCGTGGCCTGAAGCTGGGACCTGGTAGGTGAGAAGCCAGCCAGGCGGAGGATGAGTGCAAAGTCCCTGAGGGTAGAACGCACTTGGGGTATGTGAGTGACAGCAAGAAGACCAGTGTCCACAGAGTGGGAGTGAGCTGAGAGCACCACAGGCCCTGGTGCCAGAGACAAATTGGAACCGTACAAGAGTCATGGTCCTTAATCGGGAATGCTAATTGGCACTACCTGGAGGATTCCCCCCTTCCCACCTTACAAATGCCCAGAACCTGTCACAAACCCCTAATGCGGGCCTCTCAAACTCAGGCCACACGAGAATCAGCTGAGGTGCTTTGTTAACCTCCCCAGAGATTCTGATTTAATCCATCAAGGTGGAGATACGGAACTGACTGAGTTTGCCATGTGCCACTGAAGAAGTTCCTACAGTGGTCCAGGCCACTTCTGCCTGAAAAGCACTGGTCCAGAGCTGTTGTCCCCACCCAGGCCATCCTGTGAAATCGCCTTAAAAATACGAAAGCAAACACCAGAGAACTCTAAATGGTGGCATGAGGGATCTGAGGAGGTAGCGGCAGAATTCTATATCTTGATGGTGTAGTTATAGATTATATGTCTATGCTATGCATATGTCAAAACTCATAGAGCTATCAACAAACAAGGAATAAATTTTACCACAGATTTTAAATTTAAAATATTTATTAAATTTTTAATAAAATTGTGTTAAAAGATAGGCTCATAGGGCTAGTCCCTGCATGCAGATATATTAACATCGCAGGTGGACATAATGTATAGCCAAGACTGAGAACATCACCATGCCACTGAGGGTTCAGATTTAGGAGAGCTGCAGTAGGAATGAAAACCCCGGGCCTTCCTGAGACTGCTGGGAAATGCTAGCACCCACAGTCTTGGGCCTACCCTCTACCCACAGAATCAGAATCTGTATTTTAGCAAAGTCTCCTGGGTGACTTCCCAGCACATTGGAGTTGAGGAAGAACTGCCACAGGGTCGCTATGGTGTAACAGCGTTGATGTTTGAAGTCTTAGCGACCCAAATCGCCAGTATGGAGCCCTGCAGTCATTAACATGACGAGGGGGCACATCTGGAATATAGCCACCTTATCTTGGGCATGACCCTTGTCCTTTCACAGCCCCTCAGAACAGAATCTCCTGTAGGCAGGCGCAATGTGACTCATCTCTGTAACCCCAGCAGTAGAATGTCTTGCACCTGCAAGGCTCCAAATGGATATTTCCCAAATTTGGTGGAAAAAAATTTAACTCAAGCTGGCGAGAGGTAGAGGGTGCAGTTAGGCAGACACATTTCCTGTGGCCTTTTAATGTAGGGAAGCTCTTTGGCAACATTGAAGTTAAGCCTAGTATGGAAGCAAACTTTCCATGTTTGGATCATAACAACTAAGAGGAAAACCTAAAACCGCTGTCCACATTCCTTATACAATTACAGTTTCGCCAGCTCACTCACCTGCCTCTCAGCGCCTCTCTCTGGCATTTGTTTTAAAATAATGAAAGGCTATAATTCCCAGCTTGTCTAAAGTCTAAGACAACATTTTAAAGTGGGAGAAAGCGATGTAACTTATTTATTTTCATTGTTTCCTGAGAGGATCAAGATTGGAAACCACTGCACCCTGGGGACCCGGTGTTTTTGACTCTTGATGGAAGACTTATTCCACTGGGCGGAGACTGCACGGTGTACCCAGTGTTTGTAAATGAGGCTGCCTATTATGAAAAGAAGGAAGCCTTCGCCAAGACGACCACACTAACGCTGAATGCAAAGAGCATTCGCTCCTCTTCACACTAGACAGCCATTGTAACTTGCTTATTACGCTCTATCTTCAAAACATCTACTAGTTTGAAAGAAGAGAGCAGGATTGTGCCTTACTCGGCTTCATCATAGCTCCTTGCCTGGCGCCTGGCATAGTAGGCATCCAGCAAAATTCTCAAGTGGAAGGATGCATTAAGGAATATCTTTTAAAGGTATTGTATTTTATGTAGGTAGCTTACTCAAAGAAATGCTTTTCCTATTTCTGTATCGCTTTTTATACCTTATACTTGGATAATTTGACATTCTTAATAAATAGTTTATAACTTCAAAATGTAAAATTGATCTAGATACTATATACAAAAAGTTATTCATTTGAACATAGAATTAAATGTTGCATGTTGGGGTTGGCGTTTTGGTGCAGTGGGTTAAGCCACTGCCTGCAACCTCAGCATCCCACAGGAGCTCTACTTCCGATCCAGCTCCCTGCTAATGTGACTCGGAAAGCATCAGAAGATGGCCCAAGTCCTTGACCCCTGCTACCCACACAGGACATCCAGTTAGAGTTCCAGACTCCTGGCTTTTGTCTGGCCCAGCCATGGCCATTTGGGGAATGAACCAGCAGATGTAAGATTTCTCTCTCCCCCCACCCCTTTCTCAGTAACTCTGCCTTTCAAATAAATAAATAAATAAATAATGTTTAAGTATTGCATGTTATCAACCAATATATAAAAGCTACCAGAGGGATCAGCATTGTGGTATATGTGGGCTAAGCCTCTTCCTGCAGCACTGACATCCCATATGGGCACTGGTTCTAGTCCCAGCTGCTCCTCTTCCAATCCAGCTCTCTGCTATGGCCTGGGAAAGCAGTAGAAGATGGCCTATGCACCCATGTGGAAGACCTGGAAGAAACTGGCTCCTGGCTTTGGATTGGCCCAGCTTTGGCCGTTATGGCCATATGGGGAGTAAACCAGCAAATGGAAGACCTCTCTGTCTCTCCCTCGCTGTATCTATAACTCTATCTCTCAAATAAATAAGTAAAAGTTTTTTAAAAGCTACCAGAAATTAATGGTGCAGACTGCATTTTTTAAAAATGTATTTATTTATTTGAGAGGCAGAGTTATAGACAGAAAGAGAGGTCTTCCATCCACTAGTTCACTCCCCAAATGGCCACAACAGCCAGAGCTGGGTTGATCCAAAGCCAGAAGCCAGGAGCTGCTTCTGGGTTTCCCATGTGGTTGCAGGGGCCAAAGGACTTAGGCCGTCTTCTGGTGCTTTCCCAGGCCATGGCTGAGAGCTGGATTGGAAGCGGAGCAGGGAACCTGGAGGGAGTTCCAAGATGGTAGAGTAGGGTGGGAAGTTACTGCTCCAGCTCAGAAGATAGTTTAATAAAAGTGGAGATAGTGTAGTCTCAGGAAAGAGGGGAAAAAACAGCAGAGGAAACACTACCAAAATTAGAGGGACATGGTGGACCTACGTGGAGGGCGTGGGTGCCCACAGCTCGAGACTCCAACAGCTGAGAGCCTACACACCAGCACAGGAAAGTGAGGTGAGACAGAGCCTAGAGGGAGCCACGCTTAGAGCCCTGTGGGGGAAAATGTACCAGCCAAACTAGGGGAGAAAAAAAAAAAAAAAAAGGATGGGACGGACACGTTTCTCTCTCTCCGATCACTTAACAAAGGCGTTCTGTAACAAGCTGATAGAGCAGGCCCCATTTTGGACGTACGTAACAGCTGTGCCAGCTCGCATCTGTGCCCGGCAATCAGCCGAGCAGAGACTTCTGACTCCGGTGGGGAGAACTAACGGGGCTAGGAGCTTGTGACTGTGTGAAGCTTCTGCACCAAGACGGACGTGTCAGGGGAATCACGGTGTGGCTGGGACTTCCAGCAGTCTCGTGGGAGACTCCACAAGCTCAGGGGTCCCGGTTACCTAGTGAGAGACATTGCTGGGGAATCTGAACTTACATCGACGATTGCACAGATCCTTTGCATGGTCCTTGGGACAGAGCAGACAAATATTATAGCCACTGGGGCTAGCACTCAGGCTCTGATCTCCATTGAGGAGAGCTCAAGCTGAGCAGAATATACCTCCCTTCTGATGAAAGAGAGATTTACCACGCCAAACCTGGGTGTGTCACCTTAGGCATGCCCTTAACCCTGGAGAACTGAACAGAGCTCTCTGGCCGCACCCACTACAAGCCTCTAGAGATTCACTGAAAGCAGACATTCCACTTATCTACAGTCATAGTACAATGATAAAAGCCGCCACAGCAAAAAAAAAAAAAAAAAAAAAAAAAAAAGAGGAAGTGGAGCAGCTGGGACTCAAACCGGCATCCATATGAGATGCCAGCACTGCAGGCAGCAGCTTTACCCGCTATGCCACAGTGCCAGCCCCCACAATACATTTTTTTCAAGATACCCTCCCATGCCCTAAATGCCCACCACCCTCCTCTCCCATGATTCTTGTGCAGAGAACTCTGGCAGAGCACTGCCTCCCTTCCATCCCATCCCCCTCAGGAACTCCTCTCCCCCCACCTAAGGCCATAACTGTCAAGCAAAGAAGTTTTAATCCCATGTTGTGGACCCCAGGAACCCATGTTTATGGTTTCAAGTGTACTTACCAAACACGCTGACATTACCTGGAAAAAAAATATATAGACACACACAAACATCTTCATCCTTCCAGACAGAATCCCATTAAAGCCAATTTTATGCCATATTCAGTGTTCTATAGAATACAATGAAGCATCTATCTTTATACTTCCTCGAAATTATTTTCATTGGGATAAACTCTCCCTTCTGAATTCTATAGTAAGAAATCCGATTTGTTAATCAGCTTTTGTACTTCACAAGTTTTACCAAGTCACAGCCTCCCACTGTGAATGTTCTTTGTTGTTTTACTTCCCAGTCTGATTCTTCTGGGTCAGTTTTTTCTAGATGTAAATTTTGTCTTCTCCCATTAAGTTTTAGTTATTTTTAAAATTTACACTGTGCAATTTAGGTCATTGTGGTTTTGATTTTTGGATGGATTAGTGCTATCAGGTCTAATTTTCCCTGACTCTATTTTTTTAAGATTTTTTTTTTTATTATTTGAGAGGCAAAGTTATAGAGAGAGGGGGGGAAAGACAGAAAGGTCTTCCATCCTCTGGCTCATTCCTCAAATGACCACAATGACCAGGGCTGGGCCAGGCCTAAGCAAGGAGCCAGGAGCTTCATCCGAGTCTCCCACGTGGGTGCAGAGGCCCAATCACTTGAGTCATCTTCCACTGCTTTCCGAGGCCATAAGCAGAAAGCTGGATCAGAAGTGGAGCAGCCAGGACTAGAACCAGCGCCCATATGGGATACCAGGGCCATAGGCGAAGGCTTGGCCTACTATGCCACAGCACCTGTCCCTCAATTTTTCTTAATATTTATGTATTTATATGAAAGAGTTACATAGAGAGAAGGAGGGGAGAGGGAGACAGAGACACAGAGAGAGAGAGATACCTTCTATCTGCTGGTTCACTTCCCAGATGGCAGCAACAGCTGGCACTGGGCCAGACCAAAGCCAAGAGCCAGGAATTTCATTGGATCTTCCACATGGGTGGCAGGAACCCACGCACTTGGGCCATCTTCTGCTGCTTTTCCCAAGCAACCAGCACCCCTGGATTGGAAGTGCAGCAGCTGAGACACAAACCGATCACAGGCGGTGGCCTCGCCTACTATGCCACAATGCTGGCCCCGGGTGTGACTTTTTAAGGCCTATAACACATTCTTGAGTGGTGTTAGCCACTTTCCTTTGTTTATTTCTGTCAACCTACTGACTCATTTTTCTTGAGATGGAGATGATCCTAACAGCTCCCCTGGTGTTGTGAAGATTAAGTGGAGTAATCCTTGTAAGCACTTGGCCCAGTGCTTAGCATAGACCATGTCCTTATGGATGATCTAAGTACAAACTCCCAGCACAAAAGGCCCTTCATGACCTGCCCCACCCTTGCCCACAACCCCTCTAAACTCATCTCCCTTCAGTTCTCTCTGTCCCAGCACCCTTCATGTTATCCTATCCCTGTATGCCTTCACACAGACTGGCTCCTCCACCTAGAATTTTCCCCACCGGCCCCCAGCCCCCATCCCATTCAGACCTTGCCCTAGGTAACCCCTGGGCTTCCTTCCAAATGCAACTCAGCTCTCATTGCTGGCATGAAGCCGTCTTGGTCTCCCTGTATCTGGCCTGGTTGTCCTCCTTCTGTCTTGTCTTGAGGTCACTAACGGTGTCTTTTCCAGTGTCTACAATCTAAAATCCAATAAATGTAGGGAATAGAAGAGTATGCACAAGCACCCCTCCTCTACCAAAACATCCCCGTAGTCCACCATGTCCCTGCCTTCTTTCCCACTCACTTCCTGAACATTCCCTCATCATTCCGGAGTAAAACTCATTGCGTTTGACCCCCTTCAGGCTGCTACTGTGTCCCAAAAGATAGCAGGAAGAAAACACACCCTTCTAAGCCTTCCACCCCGTGGTGGGGGAGGGGGGTCAGGGACCTGTCTGTCCACACTGGGGGGCCCCCTCACCCTTGATGGGAAGTCTCAAAGCCTCTCCACAGTGGGACAAATCCTGCATACTCGGCCTCTGCCTGCCCCTCCTGCCTGACATTGCGCGGCTCCTTGCTCCCAGCCAGTTGGCCATACAGGCTGCTGCAGGCCTCAGAAGCACCAAGCGCCCTGCTGTCTTTGGGTCTTTGCCAATAGTGTCTCCTCCCACCTTGAGCCCCTGCCCCACCCCCACACTCCCCTTACCTGAGCTGTGCCCCAGGCTCGGTTAGGCCGCTCCATTACACAGGCTCCCTGGCACTCCTGCACTTGGCCAAGCTGCAGGCACAGGGATTTGCAGAGTTGCAGAAAGGAGCAGTTAGTGACTGCCTCTCTGGTGAGACTGCAATTGCTCCAGGACAGCAGGGAAGATTTTGTCTTGTAGCATCTGCAGCACTCAACACACAGAAGGAATTAGATTGAGTTGTTGGATTAACACGAGTTGACACAGTGAGGCAGATGCCATCCGGAAGGGCTTCCTAGGGAGAGAGGATTTTTACTTCCCCACATGGGTGATCCTGAGACAGCCAGCAGGAGACCCCAGAAGTTAACACTGGGACTGGAATGATGGACCACAGAGGGGGAGGGACTTCCAAACGTCTATGGGGAATGGAATGGAAAAATAAGTTTATTTTGGTAACAAAAAACTGAAATCCGTACAGAGTTTTTCCTACGATGTATTTTCCATGAACTTTTTGAAGATCCCCCCATATAGTCACTGCTTCAATTGAAAGACCCAATGGGGATAGGTAGTGGAGGACTCCATAGCCTGAGAGCGCCGTGGAGATGACCAAGGCTGTTGTGCTGGGAGGGGGCAGTGCCCATAAGTGCAACAGGGCAGCCAGATCAGTGCCAGGGAGTGTCTGAAAGGCCTGTGTTCCCACACCGCATGAAGACAAGTCTGAAGAATGACCACTTAGGGATTCCCAGTGCTCTTTTTATATCTCTGCACCTCCCACAGATGCTGCCTTCAAGGTGCTCATAATCCACCCACGGAAACCCCTTGGTGCCCCACACCCCAGCACAGACACACGGAGAAGCCGGCCCAGGGCCTGGTACATGATTGCTCCTTAATCCTTATCACATCAGTGATTAGGGGGCTCACCCAGAGAGGGCCTCCAGCAGGGCTGCACAAGGCACAACTCCATGGGGCTCCACTCACAGATACCACAAAGTGAAGTACACAGCCTAGAATTTCACAGCCCATCAGACAGAAGGACAGGATGAGAGTTTCCTCAGTTCAGCCAAGACAAAGAACAAGGACGTGATTAGTAAACAAACTCAACCAGAGAGCAGCGTTGTGGCACAGCAGGTTAAGCCACCGTATGCAACACCAGTATCATTTGGAAGTGCCTGTTCAAGTCACAGCTGCTCTGCTTCTGATCTAGCTCCCTGCTATTGAACTTGGGAAAGCAGTGGAAGATGGCCCAAGTGCTTGGGCCCTGCCACCCCCATGGGAGACCCTGAGGAGGTTCCTGGTTCCTGGCTCCAATCTGGCCCAGTGCTAACCATTGTAGCCATTTGGGCAGTGAACCCATGGATACATTCTCTCTCTCTCTCTCTCTCTCTCTCTCTCTCTCTCTCTCTCTCTCCCCTCCTCCCACCATCACTCTTTCAAATGAATATAATAAATTTAAAGGAAAACAAAAAAACAAACTGGACCAAAAAGCTGGGGCCAGGGGATTGCCATAGTATCAATTAGAAGAGAAAAGATATTTGAGCCACATTAGCTACAGATGGGCTAAATGTTTAACATAAAAGCTCATTTGTAGAAAATACATCTCTAAAGTGGAGGAATAACTTTCTCTATCATGAAACAAGTAATCCCAAGGAAGTGGCAAGAAGTCTCTGGGCAGGAAGTTTAATGCAATCGGTGTGCATACCAATGAATCTGTAGGCCTGGTGGCCAGAGTGGAAGGTCTTTCTATGTCAGATTCTATTCTCACTGCAAAATTGAGTGAGAGGGAAGTGGTGAGCTCACAGGGTTAGGAAGTATGACAGCTTTGAAACAGCTCCCAGAAAACAGGACGGAGAGCCAATGAAGGAAACAGAAGCACCACTGGGCAGTGCTAAGGGGGGGTCGTGGAGATAAAATAGGATGAAGTACATAAATCACATGGCACACAGCAGGCACTCGATAAATATTAACTTCTTCCTCCCCTCCTTTCACCACCTTTAATGTGAGAAATTGCCTTACTCATGTTTGTGTCTTTGCACATCCAAGACATTCATTGTATTGAACGTTTTGACTGGCTCTACAGCCTCTCATATGGGAAGGGATACATTCTTGTAGAACTGGACCCTTCCCTTTGCTGTTACTGTCAGAGCGGTGGCCTGGTATAGTGGGAAATGAGGATGTCTCTTGATACTGGACTAACTAAACCTCAGGGAACCCAAATCCTCAGGCCAGGACAATGTTTTGTGACATAGACATGTCATTTCATCTGTTTCCAAGTCCTACTTTCCCCACCTATAAACTGGGATATCATTCTCACCCAGCATGAATGAGAGGGCTTTGTAATGTAACCTGAAAACATTGATATAATCCTTTTGGCTAGGTAATTTTTCACCATATTAAAAGCCATAAAAATATTCATGCCCTTTGGCTTGGACATCGCATTGCCAGAAATATACCCTACAATGTAGTCTCCATGTTTTTTTCTGTCAGTCCACCTAGAATGTTCCCAGGGATGGCAGATTCCTGGATTATGATCTAAAGTCTGTTTAAACTGGGATGAAAATTACATACAATTCCCATTTATTTATGAGTCAATAAGATACATCCCAGTGCAGGAAATTATTCAGAACATCATTAGAATTTAGTAAATAATTCACCAAATGTAGTATTTCACTTACTAATAAATTGATCTCTAGTTCCACTACCCATCCAGACAAAGCAGTGTCTTGTCATTGATGTTGAGAATTGCCATCCTTCTGAAATAACTCAAAAGGCAATAATGCACATATTGAGAGTTGGGCTGATAGGAATGATGATAGTAATGATATCAGATCTTTCGTATCCATTCTGGCACACAGGAGGAATTTAAACCTTCTGGTCTCCGGGTGGAGCCATGGGCAGAATCCATGGAGAGCCAGCAGGGCATGATGGATGGAGCACTGCCCGAGGGTCGTATGTCCTGAATGGATGACGTTTTCTGGCTGGGAATCCTTGGGCATGTCACTTGCACTCTCTGAGTCTCCTTTTTAAACGACTCACAAAGTTGCTGATGGGCTCACATGGGGTATCAGACATGAATGCAGTTTGAGCTATAAACACTGGATGAAGGTGATGTGTCGTACAGCTTGCTGGCTCTGCCCCTGAGCTGGGACCATTAACAATGCTTCACATCCAAAAACTGGCCTTCCCTTATTCACACTTGGTAAGCAACACTCTAGGATTTCTAATGGTTCTTCCCTTTGGCACACCCAAGGCAAGGATAAAACATGACCACAACAAGGCAAAATAAATATTTATTACAAACCAAAAAGAAAAAAAAAGCATTTCTTCCATGGAGTAAAATGTTCTTGCTCTTCGTATGATTTCTTTCTTGAACATAGAGTTTCACACACACAGCACTAAGAACAAGGATGTAAATTACAGTTTACAAAGATCAGGCATGTTCAGTGAGAAGGGGTGACAATGCTGTGTTTGGAATCAAGATCACAGTTTATAAAACAACATGTAAATCAGTGCAGCGGTCAAGTATGGCTTACAGGCTCAGGGGACGCCCCATCTACCCGGGCCCCGCCCAGAGCAACAGGACACAGCTCCCCAGGACTTGAGGAAGGAAAGGAATGTCAGCAACACTGGGCTCTCTCAGGCAGGGGCCTGCCAAGAGCTCAGTGAGTTCACAGTACAACCTCGCACAACTTCTCCCATACCCCAGCGAGGAAAGCAGCACCCTTTTTGTTCAAATAGATCCATCACATCATGTCCAGAATAATGAATTCTTTCTGAGGAGAGGTTTAGCTGGAAGAACAATTGCAGCAAAACCCACAGTCTGAGCATGGGCGATCCCATCCCTGGAAAACACCTTCCCCTTAACTTTCTGAAATGCAAATCATCACATGTCACCATGTCCTGAGAGGCCCATGGGCTCAGAGTGTGTGTGTACACTTGACTTTTAGACCAGCCAGCGCGATCACGGGCACAGTGTTGCCTGCCAAATGAGCCATCTGACACAAAGTCCTAGTCCCTGACATTTGCTGACCACATAGCTAGACTCAAACGTCCTGAATACGTGTGCTTTAAAAACAAAACTGGTGCACGGGCAATCCATGGTCCAGGAACTGGGATATTCCGGCTTCAACAGCTCTGGTAGAACTTCCCGCATGACTCTGAACAAGCACACGTTCCAGTCAGTTTAGTCTCCAGGTGTAAAAAATGGGGTCCTTTTGACTTGGGTGCTTTCAAGCCCATTGCTTCCCTTTGCCTTGGGAAACCTGCCTAGGTTCAGACCTTCTAGGCTGAAAGCCTTTGGGGGATGCCATGGAACACCCAACACAGAAAGTGATCTTACCAACACATTCCACACAGATCCACAGAGAGCAGCTCTCTGTCACATATGAGAAGACAGAGGCCCAGTTACTGATTTCCATTTGCCAAACATCCCCAATACCTGTCCAAGTGGGAAACAGGGAACCACATAGATTTAGCTATTACTATCCTATGCAAAGCAGTTCTGGAGTTCCCAGCTCCACAGTGTAGCGCATGGCACCATGGGTCCAAGTGGCTGCCCTTCAAACCAGAGCGCCTGCTCAGTATAAAAGCAAGGAGGTGACTGCGTCTGTGGAGGGCTGGGTTGTAGAAACTCCACACTGAAAGGAAACTCGATGTTCACTCAGTTACTATCTTCAACAACGTCCCTAATGACTGCTCAAACTTCTTCTGTTTAAATATCTCCAATATCTGAAGTTGTTGCTGGACTGAACTGAGCCAACATCTTTCTCTAATTCTTTTGCTAGTTCTGCACACCAGGCACACATTCTGCCCCCATGACAGCCCCTCAAATCTCTTCTCCAGAGACTCATACCCAGAGCCACCTACCCCACACCTGAGCTTGGCTGCATGCCCCTGGCTTAGCACACCTGTTGACGCCACAGCTTGGCTGGGAGTGTGAGGGCTGCCAGGTGGTGGAGTTCTCAATGCTGCATCTTCTTCCCCTCCCCCTTCTCCCCAACCCAGCCATCGGGGCACAGAGGCCAAGTCTCTATCCATCTAGCTAAGCTGACACCCAAAGCAGTGGGGGTGCAGGGGTGCAGACACTGGCCCATGGCTCGACCAGGACTCGGTTTGCCTCAAGTCAGATTAAAAAGGAAATTGCCAAGTTGTCTGAAAGCCAAATGAACTCTTGTGCCGTTTAGAATTAAGGGACAGGCATTTGGCCTAGCAGTTAAGAAACTCACATCCTACATTGAAGTACCTGGGTTTGATTCCCGGCTCCACTCCTGATTCGAGCTCCCTGCTCATGCACACCCTGGAGGCCGTGGTGCTGGCTCAAGTGACTGGGTCCCTGCCACCCGTGTGGGAAACCTGGATTGAGTTCTTGACTCCTGGCTTCAGCCCCAGCCTGGGGCCACTGTGCAGGCATTTGAGGAATGAACCAGCAGGTGGGAGCTCTGTCTATGTACACCTCTCAGCCTCTTAAACAAAATTAATTTTTAAAATACAATTAAAATTAAAATTAACTCATGGTAACTATCTTTATAATTTCACTTCACAAACTCCCCCCAGGAACCCTTTCCCCAGATAACAGAGGCAGAGTGGATTTGTGTTTGCTTAAGCTCTGGTCACCTAGAAGATTTCGCCAATCTCCGCCTCACCCCTGCCCCCAAACTGACTCTGAGTAATTGCAGGGGCAGCACATCAGAGGGTGAAGATCTAAAAATAAGCTCCAAGTCTTGGCAAACGTTCCTCGTTCACAAGCCTTCCCCATCAGCCTCAGAATTCACAGTTAACAAAGATATTTAATGCCAAAGCATTTCAGGTATTTTGTTAAATTTCCCCCAAAGACAGACACTCATAACCTCTCAAAGTCAAGGGCGTAGGAACAGAGCAGCTGCTACTTTCGTTTCAGATGGAGCCGTGATCCCAGCTCCATGCCTTGCGCCAGGACGAGAAGGGGCCAGGATAGGAGCCAAGCCCTTTCACCCAGATCCCAGCCCCCGGGGAAAGGACCCACCCAGCCAGTCCAAGTGAACTTCTGTGTGTGTGAAGAAAAGCCTTTTGTCCTTGCCCGGCTACCCTGAGGCCAATTATCTAACACAACAAGCCCAAAATCTACTTCTCAGCTTTTTAAAAATCACATCCTTCATCTAAAGTAATTTTCATTCAAAAACTGAAATGTCTTGTCTCTATTGAAAATAAAACTCCTGTGTTCATCACGCTACTAAAAATCTCCCTCGGTCTAAGCCCTGGGTTTCTTTCCAAGGGTGGTTTCCTGTTTTCTGAAGGTTCCGGAAGGACATTTCCAGAACTCGCTCCCCTCCTCCCTCAGGATATGTGGCTCAGCTCAGAGCCCTGCACATCCTGGGACAAGATCAAAAGTCTCCCACGCATTCGGGCGTGGTGAGGATGTCCGTGAGGTGTGGGGGCTGGGATCTGTGATCTTGGGAGACACTGGCAGCAGGAAGACTCGGCACCACCCCACCCCACCCCCGTCTGCTGACCAGCAGTTTGTGAAATCAGGGACTTCACCCATGACTTCAGGACACTCCCATTTTCGGGGCCACTGGCCATGGGTGCACACAAACTCTGCCAACTAGCAAATCCCAGGGCGTTTCAACTGGCAAGTGCCCCTCAGTCCAGTGGCACTCAGCATTGGGGGGGGTGGGGGCTTGCTGCTCCTGGGCTGGCAGAGCCAGGCCCAGCGCCCTGCAAAGCCCCTCAGCACAGAGTCTCAGCCTGCAGCATCAGACAGCCCTGGGTTTGCATCTACACTGAAGTTTCCGGGAATTCTTCCATTTCTTCAAATGCATTGAGGGTGGTTTTGCTGTTGCTCCTGGACGAATCTTGAATCTTGTTTAAGTCTGCTTTAAAAATAATAATAAAACTGTTTTTAGAAACATATCATTCTGTGTGCCATGTCTGATGTCTTGGGGGCAACACCTGCTTTTTTAGAAGTTGTTCCAACTGAAGTTATAAAGCATCCAAGCTGGAAGAGACCCTTGTTTCACAGATGGAGAAAAGTCGTGGTCCTCAAACTTGATTGGCCCCAAGGTCACACAGTCAGACAGGACCAGATCCCACAGTGCCTTGCAGCAACAGTTACCTGTCCGTTTTATGGGTCCCGGGTCTTCTTTCAGGAAGGAGACGTGTGTTTTCCATTCGGTCCACTTCACCTCATTGATCCTGCAAGTATAACCATTATTTTTGCTATGTGGCAACCACATCTCATCAAACACAAACAAGTGGAGGAGCATTTGGAATATCCTCATCTCTAAACAGCTCTCTTTCTGTCCATCCTGGGGACCAGGACCCCTGCATGCTCCCCATGGACACAGCAGCGCTGTTAGTGTTTGAAACCTGCCTGGAGCCCCATTTTCCCAGGCCTCAAGGATCCATTCTCCTACCAGGGTGCAGGACCCAAGAATCCTATAAGGTGCTAAGACAAAGGGTGCATCTTCCGACATCACAGCTGTGCCTGATTGGTGAGAGGGTGTCGGCCTGGAGGGAGGGAAAGCTAAGAAAGTGTGAGGGTTGAAAGTGTGGAAGTTTAGCTAGGGTTAGAGACACTTTAAGAGAAGGTGGTTAGGGTTCATGTCGTAATGGGAGTGGGCAGTGCCTGAGGTGTTGAGTGACAGCTGGAGTGGGTCTGACCTCAGCTCACATTCAGAGAACATCTCTGGAGTGATGTTCCCTCAAAATCAGAAATATCTGTTAATGCAAAGATGATGGTCAGCAACGGTGGCTTCCAAGAGGGAGAACTTCAATTAGAGAAGTAATTTATTGCTTAAGTTTCATTTATTTATTTATTTGAAAGGCAAAACAACAGGGTGAGGCAGAAGGAGAGAAAGATCTTCTATCCACTGATCCATTTGGAAATGGTTGTAACAACCAGGTCAGGGCCAGACTGAAGCCAGGAGCCAGGAACTCTATCCTGGTCTCCCACATGGTTGCAGGGGCCCAAGCACTTGGGCCATCTTCCACTTCCCTCCCAGGCACATTAACAAGGAGCTGGATTAGAAATGGAGCAGCCAGGGCTTAAAACTGCATCCCATGTTGGATGCCAGCATTCCAAGGGGCAGTCTAACCTGCCACAATGCCAGCATGCTGGCCTCAGAGAAGTAATTTAAGGAAGTACAGTTATATGCAAAAATGGAAGTCTGTAGGGTCAGGCAGTTAGGAAAGGGTGAGAACAGACAGACTTATCAGAAAAGGTGGGCTCATCATGGGATTTGGGGGGACTTTACAAAAATCCAAAAAGTGTGGATTTGTCCATAGAAGATGTCCTGGGCTCCTCGCTTCATCCTGGCCCAGCCCCAGCCATTGAGGCCATCTGGGGAGTGAAAAAGTAGATGGAAGACCTCTCTCTCCCTCCCTCCCTCTCTTCTCCCCCTCCCCCACCATCACTCTGCCTTTGAAATAAAGAAAATAAATCTTTAAAAAAGAAAAGTGACTATCTCACTTCTACTTGCCAATACTAAAGTAGTGCCCCATTCCCTCTGCTGTCACATGAACCCATGGAGGGTGGACAAAAGAACAAAGGTCAGGCTGGTAAATCTTTTCTAAGCCCAACCCTGGCCAGGGAGAGGCTGTTAAGGCACCTTCAAAGGGACAGGGGGTGAAAGCAGAGCGGGCAGTCCCCTCCCTCTTTCTGAAGCTCACCCTGAGCTCACGATGCCACAAGAGTTGAGTCCGTCCTCTGAGAAGGCCCAAGAGACAACGGCCTTGGTTACAGCAATCGAGGGGCAGCACCATTTCCCTGATATTTTGGTCACACTGGTTCATCCACCTCCATCCACCCCCAAAAAGCCCCCACGGAAGGGCCCTCTCCCTCAGTTACCGCAAACACAGTCGGAAGTCTTCCTCGGCCACTTTACACAGCTCCCCCATGCGGAATCTGCTTCTCAGCCATTCCGGCAACATCTTCTCAAACTCCAAGATCGTCCTGGCTCTCTGGGGACATAAGCAAGCCTCAGCAGGTTGCTCGGAGCCAGCCCCGGGAGCGCAGCTCCATGGCTGCTGCATGCACATGCAAACAGGTACACACACACGGCATCCCCGCTACATGCTCAGTGCCTAGATCCTGAGGACTCCACTAATCCCAAGGATGCAAAGATGAAAAAGCAGAACACTTGGGAAAGACAATCAAAGAGCTTGGAGCACCATGTGATATCTCTGGAAGTTCAGGCCTCTCCTAACTGAAGACGTCCACATCCTGGAATCCCAACACAGAGGAAAGCTGAGACATGATGGAGTCCCACTGCCCTCCCAGTCTGGGAAGCCACTGGCAATCTTCCTGGGAAAAACTTATCCAATCTCTCCCGAGCATTATCCACAATCTAATTTAGCTGTCTTCATAAGTAGACACTTTTTTTTTTTTTTTTGACAGGCAGAGTGGACAGTGAGAGAGAGACAGAGAGAAAGGTCTTTCTTTTTTCCATTGGTTCACCCCACAATGGCCGCTGCGGCCAGCACACTGCACTGATCCGAAGCCAGGAGCCAGGTGCTTCTCCTGGTCTCCCATGCGGGTGCAGGGCCCAAGCACTTGGGCCATCCTCCACTGCACTCCCAGGCCACAGCAGAGAGTTGGACTGGAAGAGGGGCAACCAGGACAGAATCCGGCGCCCCAACCGGGACTAGAACCCGGTGTGCTGGCACTGCAGGCAGAGGATTAGCCTATTGAGCCACGGCGCCGGCCCATAAGTAGACACTTTTTTTGTGTCAATCAAAACTTTTCTCAGGGCCAGTGTCGTGGCTCAGTGGGTTAAGCTGCCACCTGCAACCCCAGCATCCCATATGAGCACTGGTTCAAATCCAGGCTGCTCCACTTCTGATCCAGCTTCCTGCGAATGCACCTGGGGAAGCAGCAGCAGCTAGCCCAGGTGTTTGTGCCCCTGCCAGCCACATGGGAGACCTGGAGGGAGTTCCAGGCTTCTGGCTTTGGCCTGGGCCAGCTCCGGCTGTTGTGGCCATTTGGGGAATGAACCAGTGGACAGAAGATTCTGTGTGTGTGTGTGTGTGTGTCTGTCTGTCTGTCTGTATACCCCTGCCTTTCAAAAAAATATTTTTTTAAAAAAAGTTTCTCTCCCTGCAGTTCTGCTGTGTATCTTGGTTCTGCCGTGTACCTTGGTTCTGCCTTCTGGGGCCCCTGAGGAGAGATATTCCCTCTCTCACAGGCAGCTCAGTAAACATTTACAGAAACTCTCACCTTCTCCCACCCCAGTTTCCAGCAACCTCCAAGGCAGTAGCCAGTCCACTCAAATCTGGTCACTGCCTCTGGCCCCATCCTGTGGGTTGGCATCCCTGGTGTGTGAGGAGTAGAACGGCACCATCACCTCCACTAACCCAGATCCTGCACTCCTCTTAATACACCCTGGCCGGCACCACGGCTCATGTGGCTAATCCTCCACCTTGCCGCACCGGCACACCAGGTTCTAGTCCCGGTAGGGGCACCGGATTCTGTCCCGGTTGCTCCTCTTCCAGTCCAACTCTCTGCTGTGGCCTGGGAGTGCAGTGGAGGATGGCCCAAGTGCTTGGGCCCTGCACCCCATGGGAGACCAGGAGGAGGCACCTGGCTCCTGCCATCGGATCAGCGCAGCTCCAGCCATAGTAGCCATTTGGCGGGTGAACCAACGGAAGGAAGACCTTTCTCTCTGTCTCTCTGTCTCTCTCACTCTCTAACTCTGCCTGTCAAAAAAAAAAAAAAAATACACCCACGGTCGCCCTTCGACACCCACCATTCACAAGGCTGACTCTGAGCGGGCCACCCCCACGAGCCAGAGTCCTCCTCATCCATGATGCTGTTCAGCCACACCTCCTGGACCCTTCCTCAAAGATCCTAGGGCAGGGCTTTCTGAGATCTGGCCAATCACAGGGGAGCTTAAGCAGATTCACAGCCCTGCCCCACCCCGACTGGTGCCGGCGGCCGGCAGTGCCTGGGTGCTGCGCCGCGTCCCCCTGAGGGCTCCCACGCTGGGCCCTCTGCTCACCTGCAGGCGCCAGATGCGCTCGCTCTCCTTGGACACATTCTCCACGGTCTCGCCCATGAGGGCGATGAGCATGTTGAGGAGGAGGACGAAGGTGAAGATGACGTAGGTGATGAGCAGGAACAGAAACAGGATGGGGTACTTGGAGTTCTGCTGGATGTTCAGGTCGCCCAGGCCGATGGTGAGCTTGAAGAGCTCCAACACCGCGTCCCCGAAGCTGCCGTAGGAGCTGCACTCCGCGTTGCCCTCGGAGCACTTCTCAATCAGCGACGCCAGCGCTGGGACGACAGGACGGCTCCCGTGAGCCGCTCAGCCTGGCTAGCTGCCGCAGAGCTCGTGCGCATGCGCCCACCTGCGGGCCCGCCGCTGCCTGCTCTCCATCTCCAGCCTCAGGTGCCCCGCCCTCCTGCAGAAAGCCAACCCACCTAACAAAGCCCCCTCCACCCTCCACCCCACAGTTTGGCCCTTGGCCATTCACAGCCTAGCAGAATTGCTAATTATAACCAGTGTGTGCTGTCCCTGATCCCTAGTTCATCTTGGAACTCCTGGATTCCTGCAGGGGGCACCTCCCCCAAGACTGTGGGAGGCCCTGAGTCTCCTCTCACTGCTCTGCCCTGAGTTCTCCTTTAGCAAGACCTCACTTTCCTCTTCTTTCTAACACAGCACAGCAACGGTTCATTGCTGGCTGGAGGGATAGACGGATGGACCAATGGGTGGATGGCCCAATGGGTGGATGGACCAATGGGTGGATGGACAAATTAATGAAAGAATGGGTGGGTGAATAAATGATCAGCTGAAGAAGCAAATAAGTAAACAAATTTCGACTCAGAAAAGGCCGTAGACCGCTGAATTTCGAACGCCAGTGATCACTGAAGGAAAGGGGGTTGGGGTGGGAAAAGTGGTATGGGACAAAAGTCCCATCTGTCCATGCAGAAGTTAGGAGTAAAATCAGGTTGTGCTGTCCTCTCGGTTATAAATGGAGAGGTTTTAAAAGGGGGCTCCACATTCCTGCTCCTCAGCAGGTCAGAGGCTCTCGCGGAGTTCCGTGAGGCAAAGCGTGGGGGTAGCAAGATCCGAAGGCCAAACGAAGTGGCTGCAGTGCACTGCTTGCTCCTTCTTTGCAAAGACCATCAATCAAATTTCTGTCCACCTTAGTCTCCCCATCTGCATAACGGGGCCAAAAGCACCTGCCGAGGCTTTCTCAGGTTGCTCAGGGCTGTGAAAGCAGGGGAGCGATGTGGAGGGTGTGGAGGGTGTGGAAGGGGACAGTGACAGGCCTCAGCCTTCATGCCTCGGTTACTTTGTGACCGGGATGATGACCACCACTGGACCAAGTTGTTGAGAGAGTAAGAGGCAATGCATGGAAAATGCTAGGCCAGTGGGGGGGCAGGGGATGGAATCGTTGCTAAGGCTACTGCGTGCTCTGGTCATTCCAACTTCCAAAAAGTGTTTTCCCGTGAGTGGGAATTACAATTACTGCAAGTCAATTACCTACTCCAAATCCAAGTAAGAACACGATATATACGAACAAGAACTTGAGGACATCGTGCAAAATGACCTACGAAAAACAGACAAAATTCCAGCGTAAGCCTCGCGCTCGCCTGCTTCCTCCTGCCCTCACCGAGCCGGCACTCGGGCCGTCCTCCCTCCCGCCTCGCCCAGGCTTCTGGGGGCCCAGCAGCACGAACGCACCTTCTGGATCATGACGCTGTACATGCCCATGGACTGGAACCCCCGCGTGTAGTACAGCATGTTCGCCCAGCCCAGGGCCATGGCCAGCACGAGGCAGGCGAGGTACTCTTTGTAGGCAAACAAGTACAAGAAGACAGACAGTATCACAAGCACAGCTTGGACAAAACTGTTCAGGAGACACAGGAGACAAGGGCTTTACTTAATCCTCCTCCACAGCAGGGCAGAGACGTCGTCCCAACCCCCAGGCCTCCCTTCAACCCCCTGAGCCATCACCCTGAGAGACCCACTCTACCATGTCAAGTCCAGCCTCACCAACACCACCACCAGATGGGAGTTGGGGGTCTGTGGTGGGCTGGTAGCAGCTGACACAGATGTTTCGAAAAAAAAAAATCAAGAGCCCCAAATTCCCAGGAGATTCTGGGGTGTAGCCCAGGAAGCCAGAGAGTTCTTAAATCACCCACATGATTTCCGATTCCCACATAGATGTGGTAGCTGCCGGGGTAGACCAATGAGACAGCAGAAGGCTGCATTTTTAACCACGACAGAAGCTGCCAACATCCACACTTAAAAATCAGCCACAGCAAAGTCTCCAACAACCACTCTTTTTTTTTCTTTCAGAAATTGTTATATTTTTATTTTCATTTATTTGAATGGCAGAGAGAAGCAGACAGAGCTCTTCCATCTGCTAGTTCACTTTCTAAATGCCTACAACATCAGGGACTGGGCCAGGCCAAAGCTCAGTGGGAGGCTCAGACTCTACAGGTGGCGGGGACCCCAGCACTGGAGCCATCACCTGCTGCCTCCCAGGGTGCACGTTAGCAGGGAGCTGGAAGCGGAGCTGGGATTCAAACCCAGGCCCTCGGTGCCACGTGGCAACATGATCACTGCACCAAACACCCGCCCCTCTTTATTTTTTTTTAATCCTTTAAACAAAGTATGGCATATGCTAAGGGAAATAAGCCAGTCATAAGAAGACAAAACTATGTGAGTCCACTTCTGTGAGGTACCTAAGATGGTCAGACTCGCAGAGATGGGGGCAGGAGGGGCGGGGGAGCAGGGCTGCTGCTTCATGGGTATAGACCATGAGGTTTGCAAGATGCAAAGAGTTCTGGAGACAGGCTGAACAGCAGTGCAAATGTATTTATTGGAGGTGTGTGCTTAAAAATGATAACTCTTATACTATGAGTATTTAACCATAACTAAAATTTTTTAATGGGCTGGCACTGTGGCACAGCAGGTAAAGCTGCTGCCTGCAGTGCCAGCATCCCGTGAGTGCCGGTTAAGTCCCAACAGCTCTACTTCTGATCCAGCTCCCTGCCAATGTGCCTGGGAAAGCAGAGAAAGATGGCCCAAGTGCCTGGGCCCCTGCCACCCATGTGGGAGAAGCTCCTGACTTCAGCCTGACCCAGCCTCAGCCATTGTGGCCATTTGGGGAGTGAACAAGCAGATGAAAGATATTTCTCTCTCTCTCTCTCTCTCTCAAACTCTCTCTAACTCTTTCAACTGAATAAATCATTAAAAATTTTAAAAATAAATAAACATTTTTTACAGTGTAGTCGTCTCTTGGTATCTGAGGAGGACGGGCTCCAGGACCACCCCCTATACCAAAATCCGAAGTCCCTACGACAGCAGGTTGTAGCAAGTCTCTTACATGACAGGGCTCAGTCTTTACATGGAACCTACACACATCCGCCTACGCACTTTAAATCACCTCCAGATTGCTTCTAAGACTTAATACAGGGTGAATGCTAGGTAAACAGTCACGCTGCATTGTTCAGGGAATAATGTCCACATGTACAGACATAATTCTTTGTGAACATTTTCGATCTTCAGTTGGTCGAATCCACGGTTGCAGAGCTCTTATACCAAACAATCAAGACCAAAGCATTTTCTTCAACAGCGCATGCACCTTTGGCTTTTGCACACATCTGGATAAAAGTTCTTTCTTGCTTCTAACAGCAGGAAGTTTCCACAATGGTAAAACACTGAGCTCAGGGGAGGACACAGGGGAGATTATATTTTTCTGGTGCAATGAGAAGCAAAGGCCTAGCGGATCGACTGCATTCGGGACTGACATGAGGAAGATGTTTCTTCTTCCTCCACACTCACAAAAAACAGGAAGCAGAAGTGCAGGACAGTGCACTGGGACCTTTTGTCCAGACTAAAACCCAGGGCTGTGGAAGGGGATGTGTCTCTGGGTAGTGGACCCTCCCACTTCCTCAAAGATGAGCCTTGCATAGAGGGCAGTGTTGCACCTGCCCTGCCCACTCACTGCCTTGTCTGGGGCCCAGCCTGCTCATGGGGTAAAGAACTCCGCTCATGCTCAAGGCAGGAACACACTTAATAAAACACATAGGTATGTGTAAGCATCAGGCCAAGACTCGGACCCAGCCCGTGGACCCAGCCTCCCCAGTGCTCAGAAGAGGAACCTGAGCAAGGGCCCCGAGCGCTGGAGCCCACAGTCTGCAGCCCAAGCTCCCAGCCCTGTCCTGCCCCCGCCGCTTCCCCACGGCAGCGGTGCTGAGTCACCATGCGCTCACACGAGCCTTTGATGTCAGCCGCACGTGGCCTCATGCAGACGGCTGCTGGCAGGCGCCTGTGGCCACAGCCCTGCACTGGCGTGGGGTGAGGATGACAAGGAGGCTGGGGATTGGGCACCACTGACGTTCCCGTGACCATGAGTGACTCACACCCCCACTCTGGCAGCTTCAGCGGTGTCTGCAGTTGAGACTTGAGGATTTCCCCAGCAACTTCAAGTCCCCACCTGCCAAGGTCCACCCTGGCTGCCCCCAACTGGCCATGCCACCAGCAGAGGCTGCCCTGAAACCGCCGACTGCTATGCCTCCTTGTGAGGCCCTGTGGTTGCCGCCAGCCGGCAGGCGCTGAGCTCTGACTTTCTGACCCTCGCCACAGGCGTCCCCGCGCCTTTCTTTCTAGAAGGGAGCGAGCAAAGTCCTGGCCGTGTGACCAGGGCACAAGGACTGGAACAGCGACACACTAGGGCACCTGCTCCACAGAGGCACAGCAGCTACCACACGGGGCTCTGGCCCTACCTGTGAGCCGGTGACCAAGGGGGCAGCCCTACTTACAAGACAAAATGAAACCAGGCGTCCGATAGGATGGACTGCAGATCCGAGGGTCTCAGCAGGAAGATGGCAATGCCCTAAGGCCAAGGAGGAAAGAAAAGCTGTGTCTTCATTGTGCCCCCTGCTGGGGGCCCTGGGGAGGGGTGAGGCCCAGCCAGGACCCAGGGAGGGACACGGAAGGGGACCTGTGCCTGCGGGAACACAGACGACCCCACCCTGATCTTACCTCTCTCCCTCCCTGGCCCTGTCTTCAGCCCAGGACCTGCACAGCTAGACCATCACTACGGCTACCTGCCATCCCCCAGACACAGCCTAGCTCTCCAGCCTCTGAGCCTTTGCCCATGCCATTCCCCACACCCACCCTGCGATGACCTTATCCACAGTCCCTACCCTAACCCCTGCCTGGAAGCCTTGCCTGTCTCCTCCTGATCCCAGATAAAAGTCATCTCCCTTCCTCCGAAAATGGGCCTAAACCCAACCGTGGGCCCTTCTCAGAGTCTGCCTTAGAGTCTAGATGTGTGCGGCCATGCTGTGTCCCCAGCTGACTGCAAACTCCAACATGGCAAACTCCCTCCAATCCTATCAGCTCTGCCAGGCCCCACGGACAGAAGATGTTCAGAATGTGCCTACTGGGTGGTCGGCTGGTTGGCTGAATGTGTGCATGGAGAGATGGAGAGATGCTGGGATCAAGGAGGAGGGATGGTAGGCAAGCAGGAGCAGTACTGGAAAGGGAGAATGAGCTGCTAGGTTGATGAGAGACGGCAGGTGACCGTGTGGGAAGTGTGGACACCGAGCAGCTGCATGGAGGGGCAGATGGATGAAAAGGTAGGATAGGCCTGCCCTATTCATTTGTTCCCACATTGTAATAAGAACCCAAGTTAGAAAGAGGACGCCCTGGAGCCCCCTAGAGTAAAGGCAGAGCAGGGAGGGATGGAAGCAGACCTGCTGTGCCTCTGCGGGCCTCACAGGGCAGGCTGGAAGGGCTTAGTGGCCCACTCACCTCTTTCACAGAGATGCACGTGGCCCAGATAAGCACGAACATCCTCCCTAAGAGCTGCAGCCACCCCATGTTGTGTGTCAAGGCCAAGGGGTGCGGGAGGGCCTGGGGAGGGAAAGAAGGGGACAGTGAAGGGGGGATCGGCACCAGCTCTGCAGGGACCATGACGCATACACCTGCCGAACACTCAAGCCGGCCCCAGGCCAGCATGAAACCCAGTCCCTGTAGCAGGAGCGAGAAGGCGTGCCAGCCCCCTGCCCCTGTGTTCCCCACTCTCCGTTGGAACCCGGAACTCCCCTGCGAGGAGTGCAATCCCGATGGTATTAACCCCTCTGTGTCCAGACACTCAACACGACCTCCCAGCACAATTAAAACAAGGCAGAAACTCTGCCCGGTGACGGAAATCCAAGGCCCAGGGCACCAGGGGAGCTTGTCCATGCGACCTCCCTCCCTCCCACTCCCTGTGATGCCCACAGCAGAAACGCCCACTCAGTCCTGGATTCAGACAGAGGCCCTGAGCAATTGTGCAACCCCCCCAACCACGGGTCCACCCGGGGCTTAGCCCAACCAAGCTCCGAGGCCATACTCAGTTCCCTGGAGACTCTAAGGCAAGGGTGGCCACCTTTCTCCTGCCCAGGGCCACCTGGATATTTATAACATGGCTCACCTCATGGGCCACACAAACAGCAACTTGAAAATTAGCCTGCAATAGGTGGAATTTCGAGTCCCAGCTGTGGTTGCCTTGGCAGGGCCCCACAAAATGAGTGGGTGGGCGGGACGTTCCCCAGCCCTGCAAGCATAAGGAACGAGACTTGGTGGGGGGGGAAGCTCTTGGCCGCTCTGGGCCACTCTGGGCCTCGGTTTCCCCATCTGCACCGAGGGCGGTTCTAAGCTCCTCTGGCTCTGAGCACTCCCCCCCCCCCCCCCCCCGCCGCCGCAGACCCACGCACCTCCTCCTCCCGGGGACGGTAGTAAGACACGAGGGTCAGGGTGATGTTGTAGAAGAAATAGAAGCAGAAGGAGAGGAAGAACATGTACTTGGCGAACTTCTTCCACTTCATATGCAGCAGCGTGTGCAGGGGCTCCAGGGTCAGCATCTCGTGCCGGTTCTGGGGGTAGAAGCCACTGTCACCACGGGCAGGCATGAGGCAGACAGCCAGGGGCCGTCCCCAAGGGGAACTGCAGGAGCAGCTCCATGGCAGCGCCATCCAGCAGGAACTGGTTTGTCTGGAAAAGCTGGGAGGGTGAGTCCCGGCTCCTGAGGCTCCTTCCCCGATGCCACGGAGCCAGTGGCTGCCAGCAGGCGGAGGTGACACAGGAGGGGCCCAGCGAGACGCAGTGGCGGCTGAGGCTGCAGCCCCTGAGCCTCTCGGGCCTGTCTCCTCATCTATAATACTGAGGACAGTGCCCACCCCACCAATAAGGCTGCCAGGAGAGCCTGCACAAGGTTGGCTCTGGGAACCCCGATTCTTGGTCAAATACAAAGCACACAGAAAGCACACAGGCCCAACCTGCTGCTCCACTTCACCCTAAGAGTTGCTCCTCCCTCCTCCCTCCTCGCCTCCAGCTACGCTGACTTCCCCTCTCTAGCCTCCTCCGGGAAGGCCTCCTGATTGCTCCAGCTGTGTACTCCCTGACCCTCACTTGGAAGCAGATTTGGAAGAAGAGAAGATCCTAGGCCAGAATGACAAGGAAGCCCCTTCTCATCCACCCCACAGGGAGACTGCCCAGGAAACCCCCACTACTGGGGTCTATAATCCAAGATCAACCAGGAACTCCTGAGCCTAGCATCTGCCCTGGGCCCCACCCTTCCTGTGCCCAGCTCTGGTCACCGAGGCCAAGGACTGGGAGACGAGAGCTGTCATAAAGCTAGCAGCCGGGGGTCTTCCCCACACCTTCTGACCCCTGGCCTGGGGTCCAGCCCTCGCTTCCCCCCCTTCCCAGGCCTGCGCCGGGGACCCACATCGATGTTCGTGTTGTAGACAATGATTTCCAGCACGGAGTTGTCCGTCGTGGTGTCCACATTGGTGAGGTCATAGAGCGAGGAGGACACCGGCCCGTAGGCCCAGTCGGTGAACTTCCGGGACAGGCCCCGGAGCGGCTTCTCCTTGATCTCGCGGCCCAGGATGTACTTCAGGATCTGGGGGCGGGACGAGGGGAACATCAGCGCAGAACAGGGCTGCCGGGGAAGAGGGCCCACCGAGGACGGTTTCAGTCCCACCTCTGCACCGGCTGCCGCCTCCCCCGGGGCCCCGGCTTTGTCCGTGGAATGGGCCCAAAGCCAATGGCTCCGTCCATCCCAGTGGGGACTGTGGATCTCGGATTCAGAGCGAGTGAGGCCCCTTCACATGCCACGGGAAAGGGCACTCCAGCGGGGGCCCCAGGTAAGGGACAGATCCTGCAATTGTCCATTTTTAGGAACAATTGCTCTTGGGCCTGCCCTTGGGAAGAAGCCATCCCACCGTCAGTCAAGCTCTCCCCAGCCGGGGCTCTGCATGCCGGCCAGACAGGTGACGCTGCGGCAGCCCGGCCTGCACGGACAGAGGCCTGCATGACCCACGTTCAGGCCAGAATCCTCAAACTGGCTGCCTGATGGGGTCAGCAGGGGTTCTCTTGAAATCTCTCATTACCAACAAAGGAGCTCCAAACCTCTAGGGTGGGACCCAAGAATCTGATCTGGAAAGCTGCCCGGGCAGGCTGAACAGAGAGTGCCACGGGGCTCCAGCCAACCAGCCATCCTTCCACCCATCACGCCTTCCTGAAAGCTGGGCCTTGGGTCCCCCTGGGATGAGGACCAGGGCTGTCTGAGACCCTAACCCAAGACCCAAGCCGAGGGACTTGTTGGACAGGGCAGTGTCGGAGTCCTGATCTCACACGGCCCAGTGGGGTTCCCAGCCCGTGTCACATGACAGCCTCCCTCCACCGCCCGGGCAGAACGGCCTCCTCCCCGGCTCCCCAGCCACTAACAGCCCCGAAGACAGGATCTGTGTCTCCAGCACTGCTCTGCCCTCCACGCCCAGCACAGCGGCCACAGAGGCAGCAACCAGAAGTTTTCCAAATGATGTTGAACACAAGAGAGCTAAGGCCAGAAGGGTGCAGGTGCCTCCCCCACCCCTCCCCTGAAGGGGCCATGGTGGGCACATTGTCCTCTGAAGAACAAGGGGGGCCTGGGGCTCTCCTGGGCCGGGGTGGCAGGGACAGCACGTGCCACAGCGGCATGCAGGGAAGAGGCCCTTGGAGGACGACTGACCTATTCCACACTCTGGCTCGCCTCAAAGCTCCCAGCCAGCTGTGAGCCCGGGGGAGGCAGGCGCTTGGGGAGGCAGGCACACAAGTCCCCTCTGTGGCAGGCCCTCTACATCCCCTCCTCCCCCTACAAGAGCATGAAGCGGTCCTTTGTGGGGCCTGGCCTTGATCACTGGAACAGGACCCACGGCCCTCAGGACAGCTGACCCTGGAGACGGGGCCCTGAGGCTGGCACAATTGCTCAATGGTCATCATCCTCCTGCACCTCCCACAGCCTCCCAGGAGCCACAGTCTGCTCCAAGGGCTGGGAGACAGAGGGACTGCGGAGTAGGATGACCCCATGATCTGTGTTCTGAAAAGAAGAACCTGGTTCTCGACCTTGATCTCAGATCAAGCCACGCCCCAGCCATGACCAAGATCTGAGCCCAGGGCCAGCCCCAGTCTTCCTGGAGGCTCCCTGGAGAGCCCCAACCATAGCACAGGAGGCCCCTGCAGCCCCAGACAGCTGCTTTCTGCTAGGGACACAACTCACAGCTTCTCCACAGCTGGGGAACACAGCAGAGTGGCCACTCTGGATTCCTGTCCCCCTGAGAAGCTGGGGGTCAGACGCCCAGCCTCCCCATGGGGGCCTCACCACACAGGAATGTTGGGTCACAGCGCACACACGTGAGACACAATGTCACCTGCGCCTCCAGATGCTCCCAGGCTGGCTGCAGCCAGGGACTCCCAGGACAAGAGACAGGGACAGGGAGAATCGGGCCAAGGAGGTGGACTGCGCCTGGTGGCCTCTGTGCAGTCACTCAGAACAAACCTACCCCAATCCCCACTGCACCTGCCCTTTCCCTGGGACGAGACCCCCCACCCCGCCCCCGTGCCCACCTCGGCCTTGCCCATCTTGGCGGCCAGCTGCAGCGGCGTGAGGCCGTCGTGGTTGCGCATGGTCTCCAGCTGCCAGCTGCCGCTCCGCAGCAGGATCCTGTCGTACATGTGCTTCACGAAGTCGTTCTGCGTCTTGAAGTCCTCGGCCACGGTCACCAGGGCGTGCAGGATGTTGTTTCCCCGGGAGTCCTGCGAGGTGATGTCTGTCTGCTCGTTCTCCATCAGCAGCTGCACAATCTCGGGCTGGTTGGTGCAAGCCGCCAGGGCCAGGGGCGTCTCACCTAGGGGCGGGCAGCACTGAGGCTTGTTTCTCTCCTGGGCCACAAGCAGGCCCCACCTACTTCTTGACCATCTCCCCATTGTGCCACGGGAAGCCTGAGCTTCCTAACTGATCTCCCGGCTTCCAGCCTGGCCCTCCAGCACTGATCTCGGCTCAGCAGCCAGGCAGACCCTGCGAACATGCAAATTCCACCTCATGCATAATAAAACTCAAGCTTCTGTATCTCCCCACCACCATCACCACTACCACCACTCCTCACTGACCTCCCTCAAGCCACAGGGACCATCGCCCTCTCCCTTGAGCACACTGGGAATTTGACCCAAGCTATTGCCTCTGCATCTCTCACTCCCTCGCCTCCTTTAAATTTTTGCTCAAACATTGACATTTCAATGAGTCCCCCTCACCAGCCTATTTAAAACAGAAACTGACCCCAGACAAAATTCCTGACTCCCCTGCTTTCGTTTTACTTTGTATCTTTTTAGTAGCACCTCTCATTTTCTAACACAGTCCAGAACTGACTCCACAGATGGTTGTTAAGAAAAGAGAAGGGGCTGTGGCGTACAGGCCAACACTTGCGATGCCAGCATCCCATACCCGAGCAGCTGCTCCACTTCCAGTCCAGCTCCCTGCTAACGCACCTGGAGAGGCAGCTTCAGTTGATGGCCCGACTGTTTGGGTCCCTGTCACCCAAGTAGGAGACCAAGATGAAGCTCCTGGCTCCTGGCTTCAGCCTGGCCTAGACCTGGCTGCTGTGGCCACCTGGGTAGTGGACCAGCAGTTGGAAGATATCTCTGTGTGTGTAAACATCTCTCTCTCTCTCCCCCCCCACCTCTATCTCTCGTTCTCTCTCTCTCTTGCTCTCTCTCCCTCCTGTGTTTCCTCCCACCTCCATCGCTTTGCTGTCCTAATAAATAATTAATAAATCCTTTTTAAGAAACAAGCAAAGCAGGTGAAATCTGCCTCAGCTAAATCATTGCCATTTCTTTTCCTGCCGGGAGCATCCTAACCATAACTGTGTCTGGACCCCAGAACCGGTCTGCCTGGCGGTTTTCTGCTCCTGGCTTTTGACTCCCAGAGAGGCACAAGGCGCAGGGCGAGAGGGCAGGAGACCCTATCACCATCTGCTCAGAACCATGGCCTCACCGGGGAAGTGGGGCTATCTCCTCTGTTCCAGTCCCAGGTCTCTGCAGACCATGCCACTTCCCCAGCCTGTGGTCCACCCTCGGGGTCCCGCTAGCACGGATCAGCCCCAGCCCCCTCCCAGTCCGGACTCTGGGGAGTGATGCCTCGGGGCTGTGCGGCGCCTCCCTCCTCGCAGACCGAACCGCACCCACCGAAGTAGAAGCCCTCGTGCTGGTACTTGGGGTTGAAGAAGACCCCCTTGGCGTGGGCGTTGACGTCGGCGCCTGCGGCGATGAGGAGCGCCGCGATGTCTCTCTGGCGCCGCTCGATGGCGATATTCAGCGCCGTCTGACCTGTGGACCAGCGGGGAGGCACAGGGTGCTCAGTGCAGGGGCCTGGAGCCCCCTACCCCAAGCACTGCCTGGGAACCCTGGGGGTGAGTGGCGGCAGCAGACACCTCGGGGCGGTCCGGGGAAAGCAGACACAAATGGGGCGCCCACACCCACACCCACAGTGGGCACACCAGCCCCAGGCCAGCTCAGCAGCAAGAGGCCACTGGGGAGAGAAGGAAGAGACAGGGGGAGGCTGAGACAGGAGAGGTGAGGGCCAGAGGCCAGCCTCAGTGGAGACACCAGTGACCTTCATTCAACCAAAACATTTACAGTGAGCATCTTGTATGTGAAACCCTAGCGTTGCCAGGGAATCTGCTGTGGGCACCAGACTGCAACAAGGGAGGGTGCAAGCCCCTGAGACACTGCCAGAGACAGAAAAGGGAGAACCCCCAGGCCCTGGCCTGAACCTCCCTGGCTACAGGACCGCTGTCAGCGCCGTAGTGACACGCCGAGAGCAGTTTCTGTCTTTGCTTTGGCTCCCAGGGAGCTCAGGTTGCGGTTCAGCACACAGAGGCGGCAGTCTTCCCTGGGTTTCCTCTCCTCTGCTCCATAACTTCTCTTCTGTCACAATCCTTGGCTTTTTCTGATAACAAAAGCCCTTGCGAAAAGTCAGCCCTTGTCGACGCTTAAAAACTCAGCTGAGGACAGGCCTTGGTGGGTGTTTGCAGTGCAGGCCCTGGGCAGGCAAACACTGGCTCTGATTTGGTCTCTCGACCCTGTCTCTGGCCCCACAGGGAGCAGGCTCAAAACAGAGCCCCAGACGGGGCCGGGAGTCATGACAAGCCTGCTGATGGCTGCCTGTCGTGGGCCCCACCCAGTTGTCCAGCCCCCCATCGCTCCCCATTTCCCCTGCTCAGAGGGGCCTGGCTCCTTCCCACCCCCGGGGCCCAGGGCCTTGCCTTGCTCAGGATCCTTCTCTCCACACAGGCCTCAGCTCCAAGGCCAACCTGTCTGCCTGTCCACTCTCACACGCCCACCCCACCCCCCGTGACCTTCTGTCACATCGTCTTCGCTTCTTTCCATGGCATTTCCCATCTAAAATTGCTTTTTTGGCACAGCTGGCCTCGATTTCTCACGTGGTGCCAACCAGAGTGGCTGCACGCAAGTCAGGGCCTGCAGTTCCATGCGGAACGAGGGAAGTGGAGGAGAGTGCCCGCCGCGTGCCCAGCACCAGTTTCTCGGGTCACGGCCAGCAGTGACCAGGCGGCCCCCCACCCTCCCCCCAGGGAGTCGCCTGCTTGCACAGCCCCTCCCCACACAGCCGGGGTACCTTCGTAGGCCTCCTCCGTGTACTCGGCATTGATAAACCTGTCCAGGATGCCGTTCTCCTCGGCGAAGGTGAGCAGGATCCGCACAATCTCCTTGGTTCTGGGGTTGATGTTCAGCAGGGCCTTCATCAGGCAGGTCTTGCCCGTGTCCGAGGCGGTCAGCTTGTGCATGAGGAAGTCTGTGGGCAGCGGGGCAGGATGGAGCCACAGCACGGCCCCGCCCCTGCTGCCTCCCCAGCCCCGCTCCCCAGCTCTCCTCCTCCCTCTTGGCCGGCTCCTTGCCCTCCAGGAGAGCCACGTCCCCTGCACCTTTCCCTCAGTGTGTATGTTGGTGGGGGCAGCCTCTGTGTGGCTTCCCACTGCCCACCTGGGTGCTGCTACCCTGAAGGCCCCGTCTCCAGCCAGCCCCTCCTGTGGCCTTCAAATGGAGTCATCTTCCTTAAGCTCCCGCTCTCTAATCCTTGGACAGCTAAGTCTCCAGCCACCCACCAACCTACTCTAATCCAAAGGCCCCCCTTCTCCCTGTCTTCCCACAGCCCCCAGTTCTGTCGATGCCGCTGCCTGAAGAACTCTCCAGAGCCTGCCCCTCCCCCAGCTCTGCTTTGGGGTCCTAACTCTGCCAGAACAGCAGCCTTCTCCACTATAACCCCATCCTCCTGGGACCACTGTCACCAAGGCTCCTCGCCTGTCTAGTCTCTTCCATAGCTCCCCACTGCCCTCAGAGTCCCGATCAAAGGCCCCTGGCACAGCATTCCAGGCCCCGCACACTCCAGCCCCACAAACAGACGGAGTGAGAACAGGGCAGCAGGAGGTGAGCAGGGCCCCCAGCCTCGCACGCCCTGCAGCCCGGGGCTCACCAGACACGTCCAGGCCGCGGTGGCGCCTGCACAGCTCCTGCAGCTCCAGTAGCAGCCCCACCAGCTCCTGCACGCAGCCCTCAGACACGGCCGTGAAGATGCGCTTCTTCAGCCGATGCTTCCGCCGCCTCTTTTCTTCCTTGGCCAGGTTTGCACTGAGACCAGACAATGTTTCCATCTCACCGGGAGTGCACCCCAGCCTCTGCTCTCTGCACCAGCCCCCCAACATCTGTGTCAATGCCCGCCAGCCCCACCTTAGTGCCCCAGCGCTCCCCCAAGCTCCCTTCTCATTTTATCAAAACACATATATTTGGATACACATAGCAATGATCAAGAACGCTCTCACCAGGTCTTCATTGCCTCAAAAGGAAATAGAGGGGCTGGCGCTGTGGCACAGTGGGTTAACGCTCTGGCCTAAAGCACCGGCATCCCGTATGGGTGCCGGTTCAAGACCTGGCTGCTCCACTTCCGATCCAGCTCTCTGCTATGGCCTGGGAAAGCAGTAGAAGATGGCCCAAGTCCTTGGGCCCCTGCACCCATGTGGGAGACCTGGAAGAAGCTCCTGGCTCCTGGCTTTGGATCGGCACAGCTCTGGCTGTTGCGGCCAACTGGGGAGTGAATCTGCGGATGGAAGACCTCTCTCTCTCTCTGTCTTTCCTTCTCTATGTGTAACTCTGATTTTCAAGTAAATAAATAAATCTTTAAAAAAAAAAAAAAGGAAATAGAAGGGAAATTTCTCTTGTGTGTTTTGTGTTGTTTGAATTATGCTAATCAAAAAAGTAAACCTGGTCCTGCACTGACACCTAATCTTTTGTCTGCATGCATTCTGGCAAAATCTATCTTGATGTTGTGTGTGCATGAATTTTTAATTGACAAAATGGTCTGATGCTAAAGCTCTCACTCCCTTGTATTGCTGTTGTTTGAATGTTTTGTAATGAATGAAGGGTATTGCTTTATTTTATTCTACTTTATCTATTTATTTAAATTGAAAGGCAGAGAGACAGATGTCTTCCACATGCTGGCTCACTCCCGCCAAGTTCCCAGAACAGCCAGCTGCGGAGCAAGCCAAAACTGGTGCCAGAAACTGAATGCAGTTCTCCTATGTGGGCAGCAGAAACCAAGTACTTGCACCATCACCTGCTGCCTCCCAGGGTGCTCATTAGCAGGACTCCAACTCAGGTACTCAATAAGGGGTGCAGGTATCCCAAGGGATGTCTTAACCCCTACGCCAAATGCCCATACTGTATTTATTCTTCATGGGCACATAATTGTACACATTAATGGAGTACAACGTGATGTTTGGATACAGGGGCAAAAGTGCATAATAACCGAATTAGAGCAATTAGCATAGCCATCGCCCCAAACGTTTATCATTTCTTTGTGATGAGCACATCAAAACCGTCTCCTGTAGCTACTCTGAGGTACACCATACACGATCGTGAACTGCTGCCGCCCCGCCGTGCAGAGGGCTGCAGACCTGGCTCCTCCCCCACCCCCATCCAGCACTGCGCCCTCAGACCAGCGTCTCCTGGGCCCCAGCCCTTCCCTTCCTGCCCTCCGTAAGCGCTGTTCCAGTCTCCGCTCCTGTGGGATGAACTTTCTCTCACTGCACCTGTGAGTGAGAGCCTGGCTTGTTGTGCTCACATCACATCCTCTAGGCTCCTCCATGTCGTCACTGATAGCAGTTTCCAACCTGTTTTGAAAGCTGAGTAGTACTGAATTTTATATGCACACCACACTTGCTGTACCCATCAGTGGGTATTATTGTACACCGTATAACATTGGAGACTCCACTTCCCCTCCAAAACAGTCCTGCACACCACAGCCAGGAGCCCAGGCATCCAGACCCTTGTCCCAACCCCCTGGGGATCGTGGTGACTTTCTCCTTCCTGCAGGGCCCTTGAGCCTGACACCTGCCCCTGGGAAGGTGCCGTGGGAGGAGGGGCAGGGCCAGACTCACCTGGGACTGTTAGGATTGGATGGGGTCTCTGTCACGTCATCCTGAGGGGACTGGGGGGAGTCCATGTCATCACAGTTGCCCGAGACGCTAGGGGTGTGGGGGAGGGGAGAGAAGGCCAGGGTTGTAAAAGGACCCTGGTGACACACCGCAGGAGCGGGTCACTGCGTGCACTCCGGAGCCAGGACTGACACTCACCATGGCCGGATGTTGGAGTCCATGGGCTTGGAGAAGATGGGCGGCGAGGTCTTGGTCACAGTGGGGTTGGACTCAAACCCTTCTATCTCCAGGAAGAAGTGTGCACTGGGGAGACACCAAGGAAGGCCGTGAGAGCTGGGCAGGACTCGGCCGCCTGTGTGTCCTACAGCCCTGCTGTGGAGGGCACACCCTCTTCCCCCTCTCCTCCACTGAGCAGTGCCTGGGGGCCTGCTTTGCCTGGGCACTGGGAGGCTGGGGGAGGGCGGCAGTAGAGGAGCAACCTGCCCCAGGTCACTGAGCAGGGAGGTGGCAGTGCTGGAGTCTCGGCTGGGTCTGGGTGACTCCTGTCCTTTGAACCCAAGGGTCTCTACTGGGGGTGGCCTAAGACGGACAGCCCTGTCTGTGGCTGTATCTGGATGGAAAGGCCTTATCCATGATGGGGAACACCAGCCTAGAAGTGAGATTCCCCTCGGAGCCACCCAGCTGCCCCTCGGGCGTCAGATCTGAAGGGAGAGCCCTTTCCCGAGGAGGTAGCTGGACCCCGAGATCTGCGAGGCCCTTCCTGGCTCCTGAGCAGGAGGGGAAGGGCCAGAGTGACCCTGCTCTGCCCGCTGCCCTCTGCCCTCTGCCCCTCTGATAGCAAACAGAAGAGGCTAAGAACAGGGAGGACACAGCTGAGAACCCCGCATCCAGAGGAAAACCCAGGAAACCACTTCAGGCAGTGGGAGGCAGAAAGGGGGACAAGGATCTGCTCTCTCCTTGGGCCAGGTGAAGACAGAGGCCCAGGGCCCCTAGGAAAGCAGACCCTCGCTGTCCCAGGGAGCCGAAACACACCCACAAGCCGCGATTCCCGGCTAGAGGCACCCACAAATGCAGACACACGAGCCCTGGAAGCCACAGTCACGCCACGCTCCGAGGTGAGGGCGCCCTCCGCCACACACCCCTGCCCTGCAGCTGCTGCAGCCCCACTGGTGGCTCCGTGGCCCGGCCGGGGCCTCCTCCAGGTGTGCAGGGGCTCCCAGGCAACTTTGCCACCTGCTTCCTTCCCGGGCCTGGAAGGACTCACGTGCCCCCCTCACTGCTCCCACAAGACCCCAGAAGAGCAGGCCCAGACACCTCAAGCCCAACACGCGGGCCTCAGGGAAGGACTGTGGTGCCCTTCCAGATGAGAGTCCTGGGGCTCAGCAGGGAGAAAGACATGGCTCCTAGACTCACATGGATGCTCAGACTCCGCAGACCTAAAGCAGAGGGCTGGTGGGTCAGCGTGGTGGCCGCGAGGTGGGCCCGGCGGGGTCTTTAAGTCACAGGGTGGGGGGGGGGGTGCCCTGAGAAGGTGGCTCTCACAAGAGGGGCGGTTACTGAAGCCGAGTCAGCATAGCTTCTGTCTCTGCTTCCTGGCTCATCGTGGGATCCTTCCTCCTCATCTGCCCCGCCACTGCCAGCCCCCCGCGGCCGCCAAGCCAGTGGGGCTGCTGAACCTCCAAACCAAGCGCAGCCATGGACCTGCGCCATCCCAAGAAGCTTGCTCGTCGGTGTTTTGGTTGAAGGAACCAAGCAGCTGACTCATTCGCAGCTCTCCTGTGACTTCTCCAGGCTGATCCAGGAATCCGATTCCTGCTGCCCAGACTCTCAGCTCACAGCACAACCCACAGGGCTCTGCTCTCACCTCTGGGCCAGCAAACTCCAAGAGTTCGCCGTGCAGGGAGGCTGCCCGGTACGGCCACTTCCCGGGGAGGGGCAGGCAGCAGAGAGAGCAGGGGCCGCCTGGGAATCCCTCCGCACTCCTCCAGGCCCACACAGGCTAGGAGGGCTCAGAGCTGACCCCTGAAGGGAGAGGGCAGTACTGGCTGACACGAGGCCTCCACCCTCCTGTCTCCCACCATCAAGAGGAACCTCCTTGCTTGACCTGAAATAAAACCTTCCCTCCAAAGGAGAAGACAGGAGACGAAAGCCCTTGACTGAGAAGCCAAAGCCTGGCCCCACTCCGCCTCTGCCTCCTGTGTGGCTCAGGGGTTCACTCTCCATCTCTGGGTCAGGCGTCCCATTCATTGGCAAATACGGAGCCGGAACAACATTCCGGGCATTGTTCCTGGGTTGGGGAATATCACGGTGCACAAGGAGGCCAAGCCCCCATCCCTTCTGAAGCCACTTTCCCCGGGGATTTGGAGGGGGAAGATGCCCCTTCTGGGGACCCCACTCCAGACATCTCAGCCAGAGCTAAGACATTGTCCCGACTTCCAGGGTAACCTCTTTAGAGAGGACAGAGCCCGGGGAAGGCTCTGAGCTGCAGCGGGGGCTGTGTGCTCTGGGACTTGGAGCAGTCTGGAGGTCTGCTGCTGAGGCTCAGAGAGAAGCATAAGAAACGCCCCCGGGGGAAGGCAGGTGAGGGCAGAGCCTGAAGAAGCAAGCCCCGGAGCACGGGATGCGAGGAGGAGGGTGACAGAAGCCGGGCTGCACGCGGAGAGGCCAGTGGCTGGGCCTGGGTGGCCGCTGGACCGTGAGGCCCCGTCCCACGCCTGCCCCACGCTCCCCTGGCATCCTGCCTACCATGATAAGCACTCAACGAGGCCTTGGCCTCCGGACACCTGAGCACCTGTCCTCGGCAGGTGCTGAATGTTCAGTCCTACCTTTGGCCCAGACCAAAGGGCCCCATCTGGGTGTTATTAACTCAGGTGCGCGGGCAGCGCTACACCATTTCTCCTGGATTTTCTGTCCCCTCTGAAGTCAAAGAACGCTCCTGGAGCAGCCCCAAGACTGGGACAGGGCCTGTATACTGCCTGCTCTGTTCCAGGAAATGTTCGGTGTCCTCCGAACTCACCAGGCCAGCTCCTCCCCAGCCCCACCGCCCTCTGGCCCGGACACTGGGCCCCGCCTCGCCCAGGGCCCTGTAAGGAGGCCATGGTGGCTGCCATGCGCGGGGCAGGGCATGGTGGCTCAGGTCCCCAGGTCTGTCCCCACTCCAGACCCCCTGGTGTCTTCAAACCCACCCTGAGGCCATGTCTCCTGGGGGCGGGGGGGGGGGTGGCACCTGGCCCTCTTTCTTTACATGTAACCTTTTCCTTTCTTTTCCTCTCTACACACAGTGCCCCACTCAGTTCTGGGGACGGCGTCCCGACTCCAGGATCCAGGGAGACGCAGGCACGTGCGGGCCCTCAGAGAGACTCTGGGGAGGAGGAGCAGCCACCACTTCCGGAGACAAAAGGCTGGGCCCAGGCTTTGGCAGCGCTGAGCCAGGAGGTGAGTTCACGCACAGGGACGTGCTCGGCACAGGCAGCTCGACCGGTCGGGCTGTCCTGAAACCTGTCCTCCGTCCTCCCCCAGGTCCAGACGCCCCGGGGAGAGTGAGACGAGTGCGGGAGGGTGGCCCTGGCTGGCTGTGCTCAGAGATGTCTCTGCTTCCACCCAATGTCCACCCACAGCCCGGCCACCCCACAGGCCCTGTCTCCTCTGTACCTCCCCCCAGTCTGGTCCCTCACAGTCCAGGCTGGAGCATCCACTGGCTCCTCCTGCCCACATTTCCCACCCGAGCGTGGCTCGTTTCTCCTGACCTTGCCCCTTCTCTGATGGGCCCAGGGCAGAGGGGCTCCCCACCAGAAGAAAGGGCTGTCTTTTGGCTCTTATTCCTCCTCCCTCCCCTCCCCATGGTGCAAAAACCTCTCTGCTCTGTCCCTTCCTCTCCATCACTGACTCCCCAGGCTCACCTGTCACCTGGCCGCCCCAACAGCCCTCCAGGGAGTGGTATTTAAGCCCAATCTCTGGATCCTGGGCCCAGCCCCGGGCCTGGTACATGGTTCGCCTCTGTGAGGATGACTCAAAATAACAGACAGAAGAACAGCACCAAGCTTACATCTGACAAACCAGCCAGCCTATCCCTGGGGGCTCATCCTTTGCCTCCTTGCCCCAGCCTTCCCTCCACAGCTTTCATGCAAACCTCACAAAGCCCCTCCCTGCAAACACCTGTCTGTGGCTGCCCACCGCCCTGGAGACTGTGCAGGTTCTATGCCTGACCCCTGAGGCCCACCCAGCAGCACTGACCGCCCCCAAGCCTCTTCTCACCCCTCAGTGCCTCGGTCCCGGCCCCGAGCCTCTGTCTCCATGTCCTGCTGCCTGGCGTGCCCTTTCCCTTCCTTGCCACCTACCAACATCCGCTTTAGTAACACCTCCTCCACGAAGCGCCCAAGACTGCCCACAGGATCAGAATGACCGGCCTGACCCTTCAGCCCCTCTCCAGGCCTTCCCACATTCCTCTGGTGCCCCTCCCACTTGCCTGTGAGTGGGGTGGGCACTCTTCCTCCCTGAATCCCAGTCTCTCTCCCAGTCCAGCCCCGGGCCTGGTCCACAGGACTCCTTGGTGATGATGGCTCAAAACCAACAGACCAAAGGACAGAACCAAACCCACCTCTGGCCGCAGAGGAGGCCTGGGAGGGGGCAGAGGCAGCAGGGCAAATGGGCGGACCTACCCCAAGGGAAGCATAGCTGTGGGGTGGGCAGCTCAGGGGCAGCGAGATGCAACCCTGGAGAAGTCCTTTCTGAGCTCCCAGCCTCTTCCACGGCCCCAGTGGGAAGAAGAGCAGACCAGCCCAGCCCTGTCCAACCCCCATGGCGCAGTGGAGTAATGTTGACAACGAAGATGGTAAACATAAGGAAAATGCCATCAATACCACCATGTGCCAGGCACTGTGTTGGGCACCTCGTCAAAATGATCCCAGTGAACCATCACCCTGTTAGCTGGCGTCGTTGATGGCAACCCCTTTGCACACAGGTGGGGTCAGAGAGCTTGAGCAACCTGGCCAGGTGCACCGTGGGTGGAAGCCATCAGGGTGTGCAGAGAGCATACCCCGCTGCTGGAATGTCCACTCACTTTTCGGCCTTGGTCTCAAGAGTGGCTCTGGCCATTCGCCACCTCCTGCAGGAGCCTTCTTGGATATTCCTGCATCAGGGCCCCAACCCCTCCAAGGAGAACTCTCCAATTGTGCCCATCATATGATCTCCCCAGCTCGGCCCCCACCATGGCCCAGTTCTACCTGACTGGCGCCACCTGAGATGAGACAGAGTCTAGGGTCCACCAGCAGCTGGGGCTGTCTGGGGTGGGCACTTGGCCCCTCCCGTGCCTCTCACTGTGCAGAGCCCAGGTCTCAGCCCGCCAGGCCTACCTCTTCTTGGTGGGGGTGACCTCGGCTGGCCTCTTCTCCAACAGGACGGCAGGGTTCCCGCCGGCAATGGTGGCTCTCCTGCCCATGAGTGGCACCATATCCTTCGGGAGGACGTTCATGGCTGGAACACAGTCACAAGGCAGAAGTTCAGGTGCAGGGCATGGAGGAGCTTCAGGGACCATCAGAGGTCTGTGTGGCACTCTTCAGCCTCTGTTCACAACCACTTTAGATGGGGAGCCCGCTCCCCACCTTCCCAGGTCACCAACCCTTCTCAAGAGCAGGGAGACTGTCCCTGCAGCTTCCCTTGCTCCTGTGTTCCCAGGTGAGCCCAGCAGAGACCACCGTGCCCCTAGGACACTGTCTCCAGCCCCACCAGTATGCAAGCAGACCCTGAGAACCAGCCCTGCTTTCTCAGCACACTTCATAGATTTTGTGTTCAGAGCGATTCTCAAAGGTGGTAGACCTTGACCGAGCAGGACTGTCGCCTTCCTCCCTCTGGATGCTCCTTGTGACACAGCCCCGGGCTGCTCTGAGGTTTGGGAGTTCTCGGCACCCAGGCGGTCTCTGTGGCTGACCCTAGAGGCCGCGTGGAGAGAAGGTGATCTGGGCAGAGGGGACAGCCCAGGCAGAGACCAGGGGCCATGCAAGTTCAGCAGGAGCTGGTGTGGCTGAGAGCCTGGGGGCTCACGCACAGCCCTGGAAGCACTGGTTCGGCTTCAGACATCACTTAGGGGCTGTGGCTGATCCCGGGCAGCTCGGAGTGGGGATGAGGGAGGGGCTACCTAAGGATCAGCCGATTGTGTGGAGTCCAGGAGGTGACCAGCAGCCAGGGGCCATTGGGATGGGGAAGGGGACAGGCTGGCCATAGAGGATGAGATGGACAGCGAAAGCGTTGTGTGGACAGGAGGTGACTCCGCGGTTAACGAAGGGCCAATCTCAGTTTGAGTCATCCTCAGGGACTCAGAGACATTGGGGAAGGGAGAGGGGATTTCTCTAGGAAGGTGGGGGATGCCCCACATAGGAAGACTTCCTGCAGGAAGTGTCATCAGGCTGGAGTGGAGTTTGGAAGTTGGAGCCTCCCCCACAGAAGTGAGCAGGCTTGAGAGAGAGGAAGTTACCCCTAGGACAGAGAGGTCTGGCTCTGGATGTGAGCACCTTCTAGCAGGGAGCTTTGCATAGGGGCCTCTGGGGACCTGTCACAGCCTGATGAGGACAGGGTGACCTTGGCTGCCTTCCCCAGCCCAAGGGGACCTGTAGACAGATGGGCTGGAAGGCTGGGCTGGGCCAATGGGGAAGCAGAGAGATGGAGGCTCGCCCCGTCCCTGCCCAGGCCTCTGGTCATAATGCAGCAGCCCCGGGGCCCTAACCCTTGGCAGCTGGGGGCTGCATCCTCCCGCCTGGGGCTTATGAGGGTAGGCAGCTAGGGCAGCAGAGGCCCAGAGCAGCCTGGGACTGGGGCTACAGCAGCTGCAAGTAGCTCCCTGAGTCACTCCACAAACTGCGTGCTCACCTGCTGGGCTCTCGCTGCCCTGCCCTCCCTCTCTCTGGGATCGAGCCGCCTCTCTGGGGAAGTCAGATGCTGCACCTCCCCAGCCCCAAGACTTATTGCAGTGGCCTTTGTGGGAGACAGGCCAGGCCCTCGGGCCACTGGGCTACACTATGGCTTCTGGCTCGGCACCTGTGAGATGCCTGGGGCTCATCCCGCTCCAGCTCCGGAGCCACTCTGTCCCGTCCTGAACTCCCACCAATCACATTCTTGCCCGTGAGCATCCCTGGACCTGCTGAGAGAGACAGGAGCCTCACCTGTGCGGCACAGCGGCTTCAAAACCTTCTCTCTCTCCTGGGTCCCCAAACCTCAGGAGAGGGTTGCTGGACCCACCAGAACTTGGATCCCCACACAGTCCCTACAGCCAAGAGTTCATGGCTTTGCTTCCCCTGCTGGAGGCCCAAGCTGCTTCCCAAGGCTCCCCCCGAGGGAAGGCCACAGGGCAGATGCTGCTGCCCACGCTCTGGGCTCCCTGGGGAGATCCCCGGCTGCCGTGAGCAGTGAGGACTCACCTGGAGGGGTCTGGGTGTCTGTGCGAGCCCTCACTCAGATCATCTCATGTCTGGGGCCCAAAGACCCCCAGCAGGACGGTGGCAGAGATGCCAGGAGGCTCTCATCGCAGGCAGAGGGATGGCTGGAATGAGGCGTCAGGCAGAACTGGCTGAGCCACCTGCCCTTGGCGCCAGGCGGGCCACGCCCACAGCCTCAGCTGCGGCACCTCCCACCGGTGTCCTGTGTGACTCACCTCCCTCCCACAGCACAGCCTCACCCCAGCCAGAGAAGAGACAGGACAGGCAACAAGTGCCATGGTCCAGGTCCCTCACCTTCTGTCTTGTAGCTGATGCTCAGGCCTCAGTTTCCCCAGCTGGGAAATGGGCACTATAAGACCTACTCCTCAAAGAGGTCAGAGAGGACGGAGGGCTTACTGAGCCGCCTGGTGCTCTGCTCTGAACCCTGGTGAGGGAAGACCCCCTCGGCATCCACTCTGAGGTTTGGCACTTGTCCCTCACAGCCAGTCCCTGGAATCAGGTCCTGCAGAGACAGAGGAAGTCCCCCAGGGAGCACTGTGCCTCATGGGCCTTAGTGTCCAACAGCCTTGTACCTTCCTGTCTAGCTATACCCCTGGGCAAGTCATTTCCCGAAGTTTAGTGTCCTCAACCGTGAAATACGCTTAATAACCCCACCTCGCAAGGTTACTATGGGGCTGAAATAGGACAGCAAACAGAAGGGGCTAGAACGAGGCCCGGGGCACAGAACAAACTCAGACAGTAACAGATGTTCACGCTTATTGGTTGTGTCAGATCAATTTATTCTCCTAGCAACCGCCCTGGACACCTTTTCCCAAGACAGAGCTTTGTAGAAAGCCTCTGTGCCCTCCCTCCTGGCCCAGGCTGCTGCTACGAAGAGGGTGGCACGAAACTGGGGCTGCCCTCCCTGCTTTGGCTTCGCTCGGGAGCCACACCACTGCTCCTTCCGGCAAGATGCGGGCGAGACGGGACACGGCTGGAGCAGGAAGTCTGTGATGATGGGACGGTGCTGGTGGCGGATGCAGCAGGGACTTCCCCCAGGAAGCCAGCCCCTCCATCCCTTGTCCCTGCACTCTGCCAGGGGAGCTGGCCCAGGCTTCCAGGCCAGGGGAGAGTAGGACCTATGGCCAGTCAGGGACAGAACACGCTTTCCAGCGTAGGTAAATTAGGAGGCCGCTTTGCCGTCTAAATCAGGGGTCCCGAAGCTCCTCCTCACAATCCGAGGTTTCAGGGCAGGCGTGCACGCAGCCCTTGGGTCACTGCCTACGATGGCTGCATCCCAGGTCAGAGTGCCTGCTAGGGTCCCAGCTCCTCTGCTTCTGCACCAGCTTTCTGCGAGGAGGCAGGTGAAGGCTCACGGACTCGGGTCCCTGCCGCCCACATGGGAGACCCAGATGGAGTTCCAGGTTGGTGGCTTTGGCCCGGCACAGCCCCAGGCTGGTGTGTGTTGTGGGCATTTGGAGAGTTAACCAACAGATAGAAGATCTCTCCTCTTTCTCAAATAAAATAAAATTTTGAAATCTTATCACTGTGGCTGAAACTCCACCCTTAAAGAGCACCCCTGGGTCAATTGCCCACTCCAGACTCTACCTCTCACCCCTTCTAGCTTCTGGCAGCCTCGGAACCCCCGGGAGGAGCCTGGACCCCGATGCTGTGTTTTCCCCTTTTCTCAAAGGCCCCTTGTCTGCCCCACAGATGCATGCCATGCCCAGCAAGGGAGGAAGCCCCAGCTACTGCAAGGGGCAACCCAGCAGAGTGAGATCCACCGTGCACCAGCTCCCACCCCAATACATGGGAACTGCAGCTGCAGCCCCCTGGAGCCCAGCACCACCTGAGGGCCCTTGTGGGAGACTTCCCACCCTGGGGGTCGGGGGCAGCACGGGGTTCAGTACCAAGAGTGCCATCGGCCAGCGCCACAGCTCAACAGGCTAATCCTCCGCCTGCAGCACCGGCACACCGGGTTCTAGTCCCGGTCGGGGTGCCGGATTCTGTCCTAGTTGCTCCTCTTCCAGTCCAGCTCTCTGCTGTGGCCCGGGAGGGCAGTGGAGGATGGCCCAAGTCCTTGGGCCCTGCACCCGCATGGGAGACCAGGAGAAGCACCTGGCTCCTGGCTTCGGATCAGCGCGGTGCACCAGCCACAGCGCACCAGCCACAGCGGCCACTGGGAGGTGAACCAACGGAAAAGGAAGACCTTTCTGTCTCTCTCTCTCACTGCCCACTCTTCCTGTCCAAAAAAAAAAAAAAAAAAAAAGAATGCCGTCGCCACCCTACAGGAACTTGTGTGTGGGAGGCGGGCTCAGCAGGGGCCACAGCCCCCCCAGGCAACTGTTAAGGGCAGAAAGGGCTCAGCCGCTGCAGGAGGGAAGCTCTCTAGTGGGAGGTGGAGGACCGGCTCAAGAAGATGGAGCACTTGCGCTGGCCGGGGGCAGGGGTGGGAGGTGGGGGGTCTACAAGAACAAAGCCACCTGGGCAGAGACTCAAAGGCAAGAGGCTCTGGCACAGTCCAGGAGCAGTGACAAGACTGGGGCCACACACGAGCTCACTGGGGTGGTCAGAGATGCCGAGTCAGCCTCTGAGTGCCCCGGGCCACACTGACTCAGTCCCAACTCCATCGTCACTCCAAGCTGGGCTGGCCCAGCCTCCCGGGACACACTGGCCAAAGCCCGGTGGGGATGCTGTCACTGCTGACCAGGCAGGGGACTGACTGCTGTGCTGAGCCAGCACCCAAAACCAGAGGCAGCGCCTCTGCCTGCCCATGCCCCCGCGGATGCTCACCCTGGGGCCGTCCCATCCGGTGTTTGAGTGTGGAGCCAGGGTTCTCTCCTCCTTCTGCCAAGCCTGGAGCTGAGAACTGGAGGCTTAACCCACCATTTAATCCTACCGTGCGATCTAGCAACCATGCTCTATGTCCACACAAAAAGCCACACACAGATATTTCCTGCAATTTACTCACAAATGTTAAAACTCAGAAGTAGTAGCCAAAATTACCATAAGAAGATGATTGGATCAATGAACTGCAATTCACCCAGACAATGGAATATTATTCAGTGCTAAAAAGAAGTGAATTATTGGGGTCAGTGTTGTGGCACAGTGGGTTAAGCCACCACTTAGGATGCTGGTATCCCATATCGGAGCCCTAGTTCAAGTCCCAGCTGCTCCACTTCTGATCTTGCTCCCTGCTAATGTGCCTGAGAAAGCAGCAGCAAGTGGCCAAGTGTTCGGGCCCCTGTCACCCCCGTGGGAGACCTGGATGTAGTTTCAGGCTCTTGGCTTCAGCTTGGCCCAGTCCTGGCTGTTTCAGCCATTTGGAAAGTGAGCCAGCAGGTGGAAGTTTTCTTTCCCTCTTTCTGTGTCACTCAGCCTTTCAACTAACATTTAAAAAAATAATAATAATAATACAATAAAATAAAGGAAATTAGCTGTAGAGCCCAAGCCATGAACATCCCAGGAAGGAAAGTGGAGTGCCTGTTACTAAGTGGAAGAAGCCCATCCCAAGAGGCTGTGTTCTGTATGATTCCACTGCGTAATCTTCTGGAACAGGCAAAACCGTGGAGACAGTAAGATCAGTGGTGACGGAGGTTTAGGGAAAGGAGGGGTGGGTTGGTGGGACACAGAGCAGGCAGTGCTATAAGGGATCTATGTTGCCACACATGTGTCAACCGCCCAACTCCACGAGTGACCCCCAATGTCAACTGCCGCTGGAGGTCGCCAGCTGTTAGTAATCTTGCCACTTGGACACCGGCCACCCGTGGGGGGCAGGGCAGAGCCTTGTGTCTGTGTGGGAACACTATGCCATGCTGACTCGATTTGCTGCAAACCTAAACTGCTCTAGAAATAAAGTTTATTGATTTAAAATGGCAAAGGTAGCAGATATGTCCTCCTTTAAACATCCTTAGGCTTACACCAAAGGGTCTGCCCCTTCGTTTTGCAAAGTAGCACCCATGGGTTCTGGGATCCGGCCCAGCCCTACAAAGTTCAAAAGCAGAGATCTGCCGGCGCCTCGGCTCACTAGGCTAATCCTCCGCCTTGCGGCGCTGGCACACCGGGTTCTAGTCCCGGTCGAGGCGCCGGATTCTGTCCCTGTTGCCCCTCTTCCAGGCCAGCTCTCTGCTGTGGCCAGGGAGTGCAGTGGAGGATGGCCCAGGTGCTTGGGCCCTACACCCCATGGGAGACCAGGAGAAGCACCTGGCTCCTGCCATCGGATCAGCGCGGTGCGCCGGCCACAGTGCGCCAGCCGTGGCAGCCATTGGAGGGTGAACCAACGGCAAAGAAAGACCTTTCTCTCTGTCTCTCTCTCTCACTGTCCACTCTGCCTGTCAAAAAAAAAAAAAAAAAAAAAAAAAAAAAAGCAGAGATCTACACACAGCTGACACCCACACAACTTTTTTGAGGGAGGCCTACGGGTAGAGCAAGGAGTCCCAGGCCCACAGCAGGAGCGAGAAGCTCTCGCATCTCCCTCCTGACCCGGGCCAGGCAGGCACGCCCCAGGCAGCCTGACACAGCAGTTGAGAGCAGCACCAGGAGTCACACTGCCTGGGGTCAGAGCCAGGCCGTGCATTTTATGGGCTGTGTCACCTTCTCGGACTGCAGGAGCTTTGATTCTCTCACCTACAAATGGGCTCTAATAACAGCTTCCTGGGCAGCCGTGGGGAGCTTCAAGAACAATGCACATGCGGCACCTTCATAAACACTGCCGCGGTGTGCGCCTCCTCAGCTCACTGCACACACCGGCGTGGGGACGTGATGCTGGTGAGCACACACACTCTCAGGGCTGGGGAGCCCCCACCTCAGCTCCAAGCCGCCCATCCTGCCCTGAGGCAGAGGCAGCACCCAGCAGGTCCACGGCAAGGCAGCCCAGCCCGCTCCACATTCCACAGGCATGAACGCGTCGTTTCAGTTCGGGTCCGCAAGGGAAGGGTTTCTTCGGTCAAGGGCCGGGTGGCAAATACTTGTGAGCCCTTCAGTGTCTGTTGCAAATATCCGAGTGTGCATTAAAGCTAGAAAGCAGCCAGAGACAGGCTGGGGATGAGTGGGTGTGGCTGTGCTCCCCCTCCAAGTTCATCGAGGAAAGCAGGCGGCAGGCTGGACCCAGCCCACGGCCAAGAGTCTGCTGACTGTGCTAAGTGTCCTCACCCCTGGTGAATGAGGACAAGTGACAGTAGCCGGCGTTTGACCCACTGGGGAAGATGCCGGTTGGGATGCCAGCATCCTGCATCAGTGCCTCTGCTCCCAATCCCAGCTGCCTGCTAATGCAGACTCTGTGAGGCAGCAGGCAATAACTCGAGTAGTGGGTCCCTGCTGCACCCATGGGAGACCTGGATTGAGCTCCCAGAGCCTTGCTGCAGCCTTGGCCCAGCCCTGGCCAATTGCTGGTATTTAGGGAGTGAACCAGGGGATGGCAGCACTCTCTCCCCGCCCCCCTTTCTAATACATAAATATTAAAAAAAAAAAAAAGGAGAAAGAAAGAAAGAGAAAAAAAGAAAAAGAAAGAAAGAGAGAAAAAAAGAAAAAAAGAGAGAAGAAAGAAAAAAGAAAGAAAGAGAGAAAGAAAGAAAAGAAAGAACGGGTGACCAGAGGTTCCTAGGCATATGGAGTACACACATACACACACACACACACTGTGCAGAGCCAGTTATCTATGCCAGCCCAATGCCTGGCACAAAGTTCACACCTGACCTGGCATACTCCTGTATATGCATTTATTTGATGGATGACAAGACAGATGGGGTGGAAGCCAGTGGCACAGCTGGGGGCAGGACTGGGGTCACCATAAACGGAAAATGACTGAAAAACTCTTGCCACATGGCTTTGGAAAGCGGTTCTGGGCTTGATCCGAACCACAACAGAGCGGATGCTTAGGGGACTTTGGTACAGCACACGGAAGGGTGAAGTCGCTCTTGGGGAAAATCGGATTCTGCCAGAGCTGGGATGGGGCCAGCCTCCGCCACCTTCTCAGGCTGGTGAATGACATCCCTTCCCCCAGAACACCCTGGCCAGGTCGGCGACGCGGAGCACGACACAGAGAGGAAGGCCTTTGGCGTCTGGCATCACGGGAGGGGCTCTGTTCTCCAGCGTGGTTTATGGGCCCCATTTGCTGGCCCTGACAGTAACGCAAAGCTGAAGCAAGCCAGGGCCTCGAGGCATCCGAGTAGAAATTAACCACCCCTGCTGTCTAGTCCATCAGCAGAAAAAGTGGGAAGCCAGATCACTTCCTGCTGGGGGAGTCCCTGAGGCAGCTCTCCTGGGGCAGTCGGTGAGCGGGCTGGGGGCCCGCGCCAAGGGCGCCCGCCCCCGTGGATTCCTCACTTCTCTGCCGCGGCCACAGAGTCCTTGAAGAGCTCGGCGTCCCCCGGCTTCAGGGAGCCCACAAAGGGCCTCAGGTGGACGTCCTCGGGAGGGGCGGGGTGCCGGTCTCGGGTACTGGCATCCCTTAAAAGGGGAACCAAGGCGAAGTTCTTCCAGTTTCTCCCTGAAACTGAAGAGGGAGATGTCACTGGGGCCCTGGACGCTGCCACACAGCACTCCCGGCCGGCCTCCTCCGTCTCAGCTCAGGGAGGCTCAGGCACGCCACACTCCCTGCTCCCCTCTGGGAGCTCCTTCAACTCGCCTCCTCCACCCCACCCTTGCTTGAGACGCCGTGAGAACCCAGCGCGTCCCTGTCCCCACCTCTGGTTCCCTCCTGCCTGCATGGGAGAGGGAGGGGTCTCCACAGGTCAGCTCGCGGGTGCCGAGCCCAAGGATCCCAGGACACAGCAGATTGAGAACAGTGCCCAGGAACAAACACCCTGGGGACACTGGGCCTCAAATGGGGACCCCAAGTGTGGCCTGGAATCCCCGGAAGCTGCCAAGAAGGCCCAGGCATCACCCCCATAGCCGCCTCCAGCCCTCTGGCCACCTCAGTGGAATGCCAGCCAGATGAATGCTACGTGCGCTCTCTTCTGTTTGCACAGCCAAGCCCTCTGGTTGGCTGCCTTGGGTCTGATCCCCCTGGAAGCCAACCTAAGCTCACACCTCCCAGCCTTAGCCCATGATCCAAACCACTCAGCTCTGGAATGAGATGCCCCATCATAACTGAACCGACAACTAAAAAGTCAATATTTTTAAAGGAAGGTAACAGAAACCAGAGTTATCTATAGTACATTGTCCACTACACCCAATATACCATCTAAAAACATTAAGGCCCGGTGTTGTGGTGCGGCGAGCTAAGCTGCCACCTCCAACACCAGCATCCCATATCAGAGCGTTGGTTTGAGTCCCAGCTGCTCCACTTCTCATCCAGCTCCCTACTAATGTGCCCGGGAAAGCAGGGGAAGATGCCTGGGTCCCTGCCACCCATATGAGAGACCCCAATGGAGTTCCAGGCTCCTGTCTTCTGTCTGGCCCAGCCCCGGCCACCACGGCTATTTGGGGAGTAAACCAGTGGATAGAAGATCTCTCTATATATATCACTCTCGCTTTCCTTCCCTCCCTCTCTCTCTATGTAATTCTGACTTTCAAATAAATAAATAAATCTTTTTCAAAAAAGCCTATATAAAACAAATCCATAGTGATCCAGTCAAGCCACCACTTAGGACAATGGCATCTCATTTCCGAGTGCCAGTTCGAGTCCTAGCTGCTCCGTTTCCAAGCCAGCTCCTTGCTCATGAGCCTGGAAAGGCAACAGAAGATGGCTCAGTGCTTGGGTCCCTGCCGCCACATGGGAGACCCAGATGGAGTTCCAGGTTTCTGGCTTCAGCGTGGCACAGCCCCCAGCTGTTTCACCCATTTGAGGAGTGAGCCAGGGGATGGAAGATTGAACGATGTCTCTGTTCTCTCCCTCTCTCTCCCCCCCTCTCTCTTGCTCTTGCTCTCCCTCTCTCTCTCTCTCTGCCACTCTTTAATATAAATAAATAAATCTGAATAAGGAAACAAGATCAATAGTCACCCAGGATGGGATGGGATGGGTGAAACATGAGGGCACTTTCTGGCCACAGAAATGTTCTATATTTCTAGTGGGGTGGTTGCCTGAGTGAGCACTTTGGTAAAACTTATAAAACTCTACATTTAAAATGTGTGAGAGGGGGCCAGCGCTATGGCACAGCGGGTTAATGCCCTGCCCTGAAGCGCCAGCATCCCATATGGGCGCCAGTTCTAGTCCCGGCTGCTCCACTTTCAATCCAGCTCTCTGCTGTGGCCTGGGAAACCAGTACAAGATGGCCCAAGTCCTTGGGCCCCTGCACCCAAGTGGGAGACCTGGAAGAAGCCCCTGGCTCCTGGCTTCGAATCAGCGCAGCTCCTGCTGTTGCGGCCATCTGGGGAGTGAACCATCGGATGGAAGACCTCTCTCTCTCTCTCTCTCTGTCTCTCCTCTCTCTGTGTAACTCTGACTCCCAAGTAAAAAATAAATAAATCTTTTAAAAAAAAATGTGAGAGGCAGGCATTTGGCACAGCCATTAAGATGCTTCTTGAGACGCCCACGTCTCACGTTGGAGAACCTGAGTTTGGATCCTGGTTCTGCTTCCATTACTGCACACCCTTAGAGACAGCGGTGATGGTTCAAGTATGTGGGTGCCTGCTTCTCACATGGGAGATCAGACTGAGTTCCTGACTCCTGGTTTTGGCCTGACCACTCCTGGTTATTGTAGGTATTTGGGGAGTGAAGTGGGTGGAGGATCTATTTCTCTCTTTTTCTGCCTTCCAAGTAAAAAGAAAATAAATAAATACTTTTTAAAAAGTTAATGTGAGAACCTTTTAAAAAAACAACAAATAAATGGATTTTCATGTAAATTCTGTCTCAGTAAGGTTGATTTTTTAAGTTTATGAAATATTAAAATGAACTTCTCTATGAAACAATATCAAATAAGAAAGACACAGAATTATTCTATCAGGAAAATTGGTCTGAAAAATTATAACCTTTCCCCTACCTGCCAAAAAATTATCTTTCTTTTTTTAAACATTTATTTATTGGGGCTGGTGCCGTGGCTCACTTGGTTAATCCTTCACCTGCGGCGCCGGCATTCCATATGGGTGCCGGGTTCTAGTTCCGGCTGCTCCTCTTCCAGTCCAGCTCTCTGCTGTGGCCCGGGAGGGCAATGGAGGATGGCCCACCCAAGTGCCTGGGCCCTGCACCTGCATGGGAGACCAGGAGAAGCACCTGGCTCCTGGCTTTGGAGCCATGGCGGCCATTTGGGGAGTGAACCAACAGAAGGAAGATCTTTCTCTCTGTCTCTCTCTCTCTCACTGTCTATAACTCTGTCAAATAAATAAAAAAAAAATTTATTTATCTATTTGAGAGGTGGAGTGACAGAGAGGGAGAGGCAGAGAGGGAAAGATCCTACATCTGCTGGCTCACGCCCCAGATGACTACAGCAGCCAGGAACCAGAGCTCCATCTGGTCTCCCACCTGAGTGGCTGGAGCCCAGGTACTTGGGCCATCATCCACTGCCTTCCCAGGTGCATTCATAGGGAGCTGGATCTGAAGTAGAGCAGCTGGAACTTGAACTAGCACCACAATGCCAGCTCCCCCCCCCCCACACACACACAAACTATCAACACGGATTCATTTTTTTTTATTTTATTTATTTACTTGAAAGGCAGAGTTACAGAGAGGCAGAGGTAGAGAGAGCAAGAGAGGTCTTCCATCCAATGGTGCACTCCCCAGATGGCCACAACGGCCAGAGATGGGCCAATCTGAAAGCAGGAGCCAGGAGTTTCCTCCAAGTCTCCCACACAGTGCACAGGCTCAAGCACTTGGGCCATCTTCTACTGCTTTCTCAGGCCATAGCAGAGAGCTGGGTTGAAAGTGGGGCAGCTGGGACTCGAACCAGTGCCCATATGGGATACCAGCACTTCAGGAGGTGGCTTTACCTGCTATACCACAGTGTTGGCCCCTGATTCATTCTTTATTCATTCTAAGAATTGACTTGAGTGACATCAGCACAATGGTAAAGCAAGAGCTTCAAACCCCCAAGTCCTCACAGACATAAAAAAATAAAAGAAGAAAAAGAGAGGGGCCAGCTCTGTGGCACAGCCAGTAAAGTCGCCACCTGCAGTGCCAGCATCCCATATGGGCAATGATCCCAGCTGCTCCACTTCTGATCCAGCTCCCTGCTAAAGGCCTGGGAAAAGCAGTGGAGGACGGCCCAAGTTCATGGGAGACTCAGATGACGCTCCTGGCTCGGCTCTGGCCGTTGCAGCCATTTAGGGAGTGAACCAGCAGCTGGAAGGTAACTCTTTCTTTCCTTCCCTCCTATAATTCTGCCTTTCAAATAAATAATTGGATCTGAAAGAAAGGAAGAAAGAGAGAGAGAGAGACAGAGACAGAGAGAGAGAGAGAAAGAAAGAAAGAAAGAAAGAAAGAAAGGAAGGGAGAGAAAGAAAGAAAGCGAACAAGCAAAAACTTTAGCACCAATATTGTCACAACTCTAGTTAACAGTCCAAGGTTCAGAGCAAGTAAAGAAACACCAAAATCAAGCAAAAAAGCAATTTTAAAATCATAGAATGCTAAAACTATAAATTTTTAGATAAAATTATAGGAAAAAAATCTTCACAACATTGAATTTGGCAATTTCTTGGATATGACACCCAAAAAATAGACAATGAAAGAAAAAGAGAAGTTGGACTTCATCAAAAAAAATTTTTAGATTTATTTTATTTTATTTGAAAGTCACAGTTACACAGAGAGAGGAGAGGCAGAGAGAGAGAGGTCTTCCATCTGATGGTTCACTCCCCAATTTGGCTGCAATGGCCGGAGCTGCGCCGATCTGAAGCCAGAAGCCAGGAGCTTCTTCCAGGTCTCCCACGCGGGTGCAAGGGCCCAAGGACTTGGGCCATCTTGTACTGCTTTCCCGGGCCATAGCAGAGAGCTGGATTGGGGCCGCACTGTGGCATAGCTGGTAAAGCTACCACCTATGGTGCTGGCATCCCATATGGGTGCTGGTTTGAAACCAGGCTGCTCCACTTCAGCTCCAGCTCCCTGCTAATGTGCCTGGGAAAGCAGCAGAGGATGATTCAAATGCTCGAGCCCCTGTACCTGGAGGAAGCTCCAGGCTCTTGGCTTTAGGCTGGCCCAGCTCCAGCTGTTGCGGCCATTTAAGGAGTGAATCAGCAGATGGAAGATCTCTCTCTCTCTGATAACTCTGCCTTTCAGATAAATAAATAATTTTTAAAAATTTAAAACTTTTATGCATCAAAGGATACTACCAAGAGAACGCAAAGATTAGAATAAAATATTTGTAAATTACATATCTGATGAATGCTTGATATCCAGAATACACAAAGAAAACCAAAACTCAACTAATAAAAAAATCTTTTAAACAGGATAGGACTTGAACAGGCATTTCTCCAAAGAAGATTTATAAGTGGAAGTTAAGCACATCATTAGTCACCAGGGAAATGCAAATCAGAACCAGAATGAGATGCCACTCACCTCTACTAGGATGGCAGTAATTAAAAAAAAAAAAATAGAAGAAACAAAGAAGGGAAGAAAAGGAAGAAAGGGAGGGAGGGAGGGGGACAAGAAGGAAGAAATAAGAAATATCGTGAGGATGTCGAAAAAATCAGAACCTCAAGTGTTGCTGACAGGAATACAAAACAAGGCAGCTGCTCTGGAAAACAGTTTGGCATTTCCTCAAAAAGCGAGGCATAGAATTACCACGTGATCCAGCAGGTGCCCACGCGCCTCCTCTCCCCTGCCCTCCCCTGCACTTGCCCCAGTGCTCACGTGCACCTGCACACGTTTGCACAGCCTCACACAGCTGTCAGCACACAAGGGGCTTCAGAAACAGGGCAGCCCACACGAGCTGGCCACCCCTGGGGCTGGATGTGGGCTCAGCAGCTTCCTCTGGGGCGCTGGGCAGTATCTGGGCCCTGGGTGCTTGTAGAGCTGACTTGCATGGGCACCCCGAGTGGGCACTGCGTGGGTAAGAGGTCCTGGGGCTGAGTGTGTGGGGATAGCTGACGTCTGGGGCTGCTGCAGCACCAGGTCCTGGGGGGTTGAGGAAGACCTGCAAGGAGTGGGCGACCCTCACGGTTCCACCTGCCCAACACCAGGCCCCCAGACGACGAGGCCTCTCTGAGCCACAGCACCCGCCCCTCACGCCTCACCTCTGCCCGACCTCAGGGAGAAGCTCAGGGTGCGCTTGACGCCCTCACAGTTGCCCGGGTCCTCGTTGATGATGCCCACGTTGGTGTTCCAGGTGGTCCAGTTCACCTCGTCCACCCTGTGGGGCGAGGGAACAGGCTGAGCGCGTGGCCCCAGTGGCCAGTCCCAAGAGCCCGCAGATCAGGATGGAGGTGCAGCTGGGGGTGGGAGAGCAGGCAGATGGCCCTACTTTTGGGCGCCACCTCTAAGGGTGTGTTTTCTCGGGCACCAGAGGCCCAGGAATTTTAAATTTTTTGAATTTAAAATTTTTTTAAAAAAAATTAAAACTTTTAAATTTTAAATTCAAAAAATTTAAAAGTTTTTAAATCTCTCACATTGTCCAGAATTGAATGTCTGGATCCCATCCGCTGAAGTCTAAGGCACCTGTGTCCACAGCTAGAGGCAGCAGTCCTTAGACCTACCGCTGCCCTTGGGGGAGCTCCTTACGCTCATGACCGACCCCAGGAGGCCCGAGGCAGCCTGTGCACCCACGCCTGGCTCCCGCAGCGCTGACTCCTGCTGGGCCATTACCTGAAGCACCACCTGCAGTCGTCCTTGCCGTCGGGGGTGTAGCCCACCTGCAGCAGCTTGCCGGAGCGGAAGGCCTTCCTCATGCACTTCAGGAAGCCCTTCTCTGTGTCCAGGATGGTGATAGCTCTCTGCAGGAAGACCCACAGGGCAGGGGCTCATCCTGCAGCCTCCCAGCCCCCAACACCTGCGAGCTGGACCTTCCACTGCCCGGTAGGTGCCCATTGCTCTGCAGGAGCCCAGCCCGTCCGGCCCCAGATCTGCCCGCGCACAGCCCATGCCTGTCAGGTCTGTGCAGCTCAGTCCCATGAGTGATTTGGGATGGCGGACCCCTCCCGGAGAAGTTCACAAGGGGCCAACGTAGAGTTGCGGGCAAGAGGAAGGCCTTGGACTAGTCACAACAGGCGAGGTACAGATTCAACCCAAGGGTCCGCTGTCAGATATCTGGATAAAGACAGTGTGCTGTGTGGACACGATGGAATATTGTCCACTTACAGGAAACAATGAAATCCTGTCATTTGCAGCAAAATGGCTACAACTGGAGGACATAAGGTTAAGTGAAATAAGCCAGGCATGGAAAGACCAGCACCCCATGTTTACCCTCAAATGTGGGAGCTCAAAAAACACCTCCCCGATCTGAACACGGATTAGAATGGTGATTCCTGGGGGCTGGGAGGGCTTGGAGGTCGATGGAGGGAGTTAGGATAATGGGTACCAAGTCAGAGTTAGATGGAAGGAGTTCCTGGTACTACACAGCGTAGCTGGGTGGCTGTGGTTCACAACAGCCTTTTAGATATTTTATAAGCAAACAGAAAGAAAAAAAAAGTGCTCCAAGGCTCCAATCATGAAGTAAAGACAAAGAAGAGGGCCTGGCGCTGTGGCCCCCCATCTCTTATACGGAGCAGCTGACACCACCCCTGCCCCTGCCTCTGCCCCCAGCCCCTGGCCCCTGCCCCCGGTCCCTGCCCCCGGCCTCTTCCCCCGGCCCCTGCCTCTGCCCCCTGGCCTCTGCCCCTGGCCCCTGCCTCTGCCCCCTGGCCCCTGCCCCAGCCCCCGACCCCTGACCCCTGGCCTCTGCCCCCTGCCCCTGCCCCCTACCCCCTGCCCCTGCCCCCTGCCCCGCCCCCGCCCCTGCCTCTGCCCCCTGGCCCCTGCCCCTGCCCCTGACCCCTGGCCTCTGCCCCCTGCCCCTGCCCCCTACCTCCTGCCCCGGCCCCCTGCCCCCACCCCTGCCCCGGGCCCACCTGCAGCTTCCAGATGCTCTTGCTCTCCTGTGCGATCTTGTTGACCGTCTCGCCCATGAGCGCGATGAGCATGTTGAGCAGGAGGATGTAGGTGAGAATCACGTAGGCCAGCAGCAGGATGATGAAGACGGCTTTGAAGTCGTAGTTCTCGGTGAACTCCAGGTCGCCCATGCCAATGGTGAACTTGAACAGCTCCAGGCATGTGGAGTACAGGCTGTTGTAGGAGCTATCGGACGACCGACAGCCAAACCCCCGCCACCTGTGCGACGTGGACTCGGCAGACGTCGAGCTGTTCTTCCCGTCCTCAATCAGAGTCACCACCGCTAGGGGTCATGGGGAGGGGGTGCAGCTGGAGGGAAGCCAAGACCCCAGGCCCCCTGGCTGCTCCCTCCCGCCCAGGATCAGTCTGCAGCAGGGGTACGTCTCAGCCATATGCAACCTTTGTGTGAACTGTGTTTAAAATCACCCATTCTTCAAGACTGTCAGAAATTATCATAAGACACTGCTTTGTTACAGTAAGAACTTCGTCCTCAAAATTTACTTGGAAAAATATTAAGCTAAATACACAAATCTACACGTACAGTGTGAACACAGCTTCCTCTGTGCAGTGCACAACCTTCTTCACCTTACACGTGAGCCCTGGCTCCAGACCACCCTAATCAGTCACAGCTGGTCTGCCTGCTCCCAAACCACAGGTGCTGAGCAGATGGAAGCGGAGCGAGCGCCCACTTCCTGCATTCTGCGCTCTTCTGTGGGAGTGTGACCCAGAGCCCGAGAACATCTGTAGCAGCTGTGCACCATGGTCACTACACATCGGGATCTGCTGCCCTCCTGGCCAACCCTTTCCTGTGGCTACTGACACACAGGGCCATCAGATCCTGGTGCCGGAGCCCACAGCTGCCTGTCCCTCCCAGACATGGATTCCAAAGCAAAGTGCAGACAGGGAACAGGGGAGCATGGCCCATGTGCACCATGTAAATGCAGGACCCTGGTGGGGAGCAAAGCGGGGCCACCTGCTCAAGAAACGATGCGGAGCTGTCAAAGGGTTTCAGGAGTCGGGGCCGGCGCCGCGGCGCAGTGGGTTAACACCCTGGCCTGAAGCACCAGCATCCCATATGGGTGCCGGTTCTAGTCCCGGCTGCTCCTCTTCCAATCCAGCTCTCTGCTATAGCCTGGGAAAGCAGTAGAAAATGGCCCAAGTCCTTGGGCCCCTGCATCCATGTGGGAGACCTGGAAGAAGCTCCTGGCTCCTGGCTTCAGATCGGCACAGCTCTGGCTGTTGCAGCCATCTGAGGGGTGAACCATCGGATGGAAGACTTCTCTCTCTCTCTCTCTCTCTCTCTCTCTCTCTGCCTCTCCTCTCTCTATGTCACTCTGATCAAATAAATAAATAAATCTTAAAAAAAAAAAAAAAGGGCACAGGGGTCCACTTGAAGGGTCTCCCGGTGACCCAAGCTCTGACAATTTGAGCAGCAGGGCAAATGATGGTAGTAAGGATTATAATCTATTTAATAAAGAGAGAGCCTGGAGGCCATCTTGATGTGAATAAACCAATACAGGTAGGGGAAGGGAAAGCTCGTCCTCGTAACAGAAGACCAGCTAACAACTCTAGAAGGAGGGATGGAGTTAGAATGTCACCGTCTGACAGCCATCAGAGTGTGAAGTGACTCAGGTAAGAATCATCAATGGATACGAAAACTCTTGAGTCAGAGTGAGAAAGGGATAGAGACAGAGTCTCACAGCATCTCCTCCCAAGCTACTTATCAACTACAAGGGACAGAGAGAAGCTTTACAGTGGCAAAAATCTCCCAGACCCACCAAAACCAAGTAAGGCAGGTGAGCGTGGCCAGAAGCAGGACAAACAGGCATCATGTGGCTCCCGATACAACGCACTGCAGAAGACACACAGGGCTTCCTTGGTCTTCCGGCTCAAAGCGCGTGCCTGGATCCACTCAGGAAGAAACACCAGACACACCCAGACCGAGAGAGACTGGACCAAACACCTGACATCACTCAGAGAAAATGATGCTTACAAAAGGCAAGGAAAGCCGGAGGAACTGCTCCAGAATAAAGGAAACTAAAGAGGCACAACAATGCAATGGAATGCACGGTCCCAGGTTTTCATTTCTGTAAGAGACACTGTTAGGACAACTGGTGAAATTCTAATAAGGGCTGCAGACTACAGAACACTGTAGATCAGTGCTCCTTTCCTGATTTTGGTGGTTATACAGTGTTTATGGAAGACACTGGTCTTGTTTTTATGAAATGCATACTAAAATATTTAGTGATTGGCCGGCACCACGGCTCATTAGGCTAATCCTCCACCTGCGGCACCGGCACCCCGGGTTCTAGTCCTGGTTGGGACACTGGTTCTGTCCCGGTTGCTCCTCTTCCAGTCCAGCTCTCTGCTGTGGCCCGGGAAGGCAGTGGAGGATGGTCCAAGTGCTTGGGCCCTGCACCCACATGGGAGACCAGAAGGAAGCACCTGGCTTCTGGCTTTGGATCGGTGCAGCACGCCAGCCGTAGCGGCCATTTCAGGGGTGAACCAACAGAAGGAAGAACTTTCTCTCTGTTTCTCTCTCTCACTGTCTAACTCTGCCTGTCAAAAAAAAATAAAATAAAATAAAAAATAAAATAAAATAAAATATTTAGTGATAAAGGGCTGGTCATGTCTGCAACTTACTCTTAGATGTTAAGTCTGGGATACATGTGTGTGTGTGTGTGTGTGTGTGTGTGTAGGAGGCGAGAAAGTGGTTTTTAAAAGTGGTAAAATGTGAGGCCGGCGCCGCGGCTCACTAGGCTAATCCTCCGCCTAGCGGCGCCGGCACACCGGGTTCTAGTCCCGGTCGGGGCGCCGGATTCTGTCCCGGTTGCCCCTCTTCCAGGCCAGCTCTCTGCTGTGGCCCGGGAGTGCAGTGGAGGATGGCCCAGGCGCTTGGGCCCTGCACCCCATGGGAGACCAGGAAAAGCACCTGGTTCCTGGCTCCTGCCATCGGATCAGCGCGGTGCGCCGGCCACATCGCGCTGGCCGCGGCGGCCATTGGAGGGTGAACCAACGGCAAAGGAAGACCTTTCTCTCTGTCTCTCTCTCTCTCACTGTCCACTCTGCCTGTCAAAAAAAAAAAAAAAGTGGTAAAATGTGGGGAATCTGGGTAAAGAGCACAGAGAAGTCACTTATACTAAGCCTGCAGCCCTCTCGTAAGTCTAAGATTAAGTCAAAATTAAAAACTGAAAAAACTAAGCCAACAGCTACACTGCAGGCAAGCCACCCTTCCTACCTCCGAAACAACTGGAAACAGTTTATAAATCTCATTTCCAAGTTTTTGGGCTCTTTCCGGTGGTCCGTGTACTCTGCCGCCTGCAGACTCGCACCTGTGCGCCCCTCCTGACTCCTCCTCCTGCAGCCCCCTGCAGGGTCCTCAGACAGCAGAGGGCAGCAGGAACCCTGCCTTCCCACCAGCCCCCACCAAGCCCAGTACCTGTGGAAAAGCCGAACAAGAACACCAGGTAGACAAACATGAAACGACACAGGTCCCTCAGGATCATCTGCGGGAGAGAGCGGGCTCATCAGAGCCACGTCCAGGCCCAGGGGAGCCAAGGGCAGAGCCTGGCCTCCATCAGCCTGGGGGTTTCTCTCAAGTCCAGGCAGAATCAGGGCATACACAAGAGGGTTTGGGGGTTTTGCTTGCAGCTCACTGGTCATGCGGAATCCTCCACATCTCTCCTTGCTCGGGGGGGGGGGGAAGGCCTGGGATGCAGAGGGGTCAGATTTCAGGGGGGAGCCCCCCACACCTGGGTCAAGGGTGGGTTGCCTGATTCTTGGGGTTACGAACTAAAGCAGCCCCTCCGCAGACAGCACAGACACGACAGAGTGTGTGGACAGCGGCACCCACCTTCTCGATCATGACGGCGTAGATGCCCATCTGCTGGAACCCACGGGTGTAGTAGAGCATGTTGATCCAGCCCAAGGCCAGGGAGAACACCATGGTCGCCACATACTCCTTGCAGTGGCTGAAGTACAGCACCACCGTCGCCAGCATGAACAGGGCCTGCACGAAGCTGAGGGTGGGGGGGCTGGGAATTCTGCCTGTGGGACACTGGGAGGCCTGACAGCCCCACAGTGAAAGGTTCCCAGCTGCTGGGGTCTGTCCTCCAAGGCCTACGCTGCAGTCATCTGAGGAGCCGGGGTTGGGCTGTCCTGCTTCCCACTGTAGCCCATGCGTTTCCACTGAGAGCAAGATGGCCCTCCACGGGCACAAACTGGCTGGGGTTGCAAGCCCTTACTCCGTTTTATGCATAAAGCACAGATCTAAATATAGTGCAGATGCTCCTTGACTGACAATGAGGTTACATCCTGACAAGCCCATCAGAAGTTGGAAATGTCATAATTCAAAAATGCATTTACTATCCCAAAACTACGGAAGCCACTAGCTCAGCGCGTTGCGCACGGTCAAGTCTCAGCCGTGTGCCCTTCCCAACTAGGTGTTGACCAGGAGCTGCGCTCACGGCTGTTGTCCAGATTCTCAAGAGAGGGTCACGCTTCCCCTCACCAGCCCAAGAAAGTATCAAAATGCAAAACTCAAAGTACAGCATTTACTGGCTATGCCTTGCCTTCTCAACATCACAAGGTCAAAAACTCGTCAAGTCATAAAAGCCTAAGTCACGGACCATCTGTTCCTAAACAGATGCACAGTAAGCTCGTATCTGAGGGTTTCACAGGACAGGCATACGGAAAGAAATGTCTGAAAAGGCAATCAAGAAAAGGCATGCAGAAACACTGAGTTAGCCTGAAAACCCTCCTGCCTAGTCCCTGGGAACAAGTCTCACTGAAGAATAGGTAACCTAGGAGCTCTAGGCCTGGAGGTGGTGGAGGGGAGAGAACAGGCCAAACTCTCCCGGAAAGCCACAGGTGAGGTCTGCTGGCCACACCCTCAAACTAGGAGCAACCCAGGGAAGTGTCCCTAAGCGCCTTAGCCCAGTGTGGGGTACCCAAGTAGGAGCCCTGGATGGGCTGGGGGACTGCCCAACGGTCCCTTTATGGCCTCCTCCAGCCAGTCCCCCGGCTGCACTGATTCTGCCAACTGCACTGACCGCCTTCCCTCCTGTCTGGGTGAGACAGCCCAGCAGAAAGCCACCCCGTGCTGATCGGAGTCTGTTGGAAGCTGACATCAACACGCCAGCTCACCAACTGCAGTCCATTTCTATTCTGCCAAGGAAAACCATCCCGGAGCACCTGTCGAACCCTGGGCCAAAACAAGCACAGGTGAGCTGGGTCAAGGGTTGTCTCTGGCAACAAATGGGGACCCCACATAGGGAGCTGGGATCTGGAAAGCAGCGGACAAATGGAAAGTGACTGGACAGATTCAAGAAAGCCAACTCGGAAGCCAGCAGCGGGGAAAGCTGCGAACCACGCCTTTTAAGCAAGGAGCTTCACAAAAAGCTTAGGGACCCCTGAAGAGGAGAGGAGGGGGAGGGGACCTAAAATAAGAGGAAGAATAGAGTCCCTAAAAGAGGTAGAACAGGGGGTCTTCGGACTCTGCATCACCCAGCACCCTGAAAAGCATTGGTATCTCACCAGGAACAGGGGCATTGTGTGATAGCGCACAAAACGTTACAGAAAAACCCCTCTCCCCACTCAGCTCTAAGCTGATGGCCAGACTTCTTTCCTCCAGGCAGAAGGTTGAAGAAAATGTCTCTGTGGATCCCAGGAGAGATGTGAAAGGATCTCCAAGGTGACAGTGAAGGAAACGATGCCTCTCTAGGCGGAAGCAAAGCGAGTCAAGATCTGCACACTGAAGGCCGGCGCCCCGGCACCCTCCGCCATTGTACCGCGTGTGTCCACCAGAGGGAAATACTGAGGACGTGCTGAACTCAGACACGGGGGCTTGGTGGGTACAAGGCAGAGGAAGGTAGCAGAAAGAGACAGAAACTCCCACCCGGGGGGAAGCAATGAGAACTCCCAGGCTGGGGTTTGCAAGTCCCAGGAACACACTAGCTTCAGTGGGATTCGAATGCATCTCCTTGGGAGCGTGCACGCAGTGCAGAGGGTAAGTTGCTACTTGGGATACTTTTATCCACAGCAGAGTGGTCAGGGCTCGGCTCGGCTTCACACCCAGCTGCCTGCTGATGTACGCCCAGGAAGACAGCAGGCGATGGCTCAAGTAGCTGGGTCCCTGCCACCCACACGGGAGACCCAGACTGTGTTCCAGGCTCCTGGCTTTGGTCCGGCCCCATCCTGGATGTTGTGGGTATTTGGAGAGTAAACCAGTAGATGGAAGACCTCTCTCTCTCTCTCACTGCCTTTCAAATAAATAAATAAATCTTAAATAACAACAACAACAACAAAAACTCTGATTGCTGTCACCTCAGGAGCGGGCCAAGTGGAGCCTAAGTCCACGCATCACTTACAAGAGCATCTCACTGTAGCTGTCCACAAACAGG